>NC_135165.1:0-110000 GCF_050948215.1 Halictus rubicundus | reverse complement strand
AAGAAATAATTTCATGATTTTTGGAAAATAGTTTGCGAATGTCGGCGAATTGGCAAATTGCGCAAAGAAATACGCAACATCGACAACGTTAATATTAATTTTACTCAATTTTTTCGTTGAATCGTCGACAAGAAATGTTCTCTGTTTCTCCTAAAATCAGCCATAGATACGAAACATTTGCCTAAAGATTCGCAGTCTAGTGGTCACGAAACAATGATGGAATGTTTCGCTCGGTCCATTGGAAAACCAATATTCTCGACCGATAAATATTTGGTGTATTGTGTGCACACAATCGACCGAAAATTTGTAATCTCTCTGCGAACCAATCGGTGAAAATTGAAGTAGACTGGTAGTTGCATACTACCAGTAGACTAAAAACGAAAATACCGACGCGTTCCGCATCACGAGAAAACAACTTTTGGAAACGATCAACTAAAAACCGCTGGGCAACGCATGAAATTCGCGAATCAGCCTCCCGAAGCAGCAAAGCCGCACTCACGGTTTCACGTGGCAAGTCCTAATCAAGTTCGGCGTCGGGTCGCGTGTAAACGGTCCGCCACCCACGCGATTATTATATATAAAAATGATTCTGGAGCCGCTGGCCACGAGTCTACGTACCCCGGCCAGCGTCGCAAACAGAATCGTAACTCGATGTGTCCCCGTGTTCAGCCTCGGCGACGTATATCCTAAAGTATTATAAAGTAGAAATTATGTGCGCGATAGGAGACCTCGAGCACCGCGAACCTTCTCTCGGCCGATCACGGATTCGGCTTATCACGCGATCTCTCGTTCATCCGTGCCCGCCTGCCTGCCGGCATATCGTTTCCGTGCGTCACTTTCCCAACGAGAACAACGTAACAAAATCTATTGTTGGTCTCTTCGTTCGTATCTCGTTAGAGTTTCTATGCCTCCCCCCCCCCCCCCCCCCCGCCACGGACCGCGCCTTTCTCCCCGCGATCGCTATCGAGCGAAAACCTGAACACTCCGAGAGGCCGAGAGGCAATTTTCGAGGCTCGACGGGTTGCTCGCCCTGTTTCGCGACCCTAAATTCGCTAAGCGCGGGCTACGCGGGATCTCGTTTTACTCGAAGCGACCCGCTCCGATCTATGCACCAACGATATCTAAGGCCAATTTGCCAACGAGTCGTGCGACTCTGCGCTTCGTGCTCTTCAGGATTGCAAAATCGAACCGTTCTACATCGACTCCAGCGATTTTAATTCGCAACATTTGCCAAAAGAGTCTCCCATTTTTTTTTCTTTTTTTATAGAAGAACAACTTGATATGTGTGTAAAATTTTCAAAAAATTCTCATGTGGCTTTTGACAGAATTTGACCCTTGTGTCGACAAAAAGGTACCTGGACATCTAGTTCCACGTTTCTTCTAATCAATAGACAAAAATAAGTAACTATAATTTGAAACATTAACAGCATTAGAAAAATGAAAGAATGTTATTAATAGGAACAGCTCCGCATTTTTAGCGAATAATTTTCGGTCGCGGGAGTCGATTAGAATCGCGGTTCAATCAGGTTCGCCACGCCGAATGTTTCGCAGGAGAACGGCGTATCGCTCGCGCGCGCACGCCACGCACACGCACACGCACACACATTCACACAATTTTCGTTCCGTTCGCATCGCCGGCGTGGTGCTACAAAACCGCCTACAGTTCGCATGAAATGGCGCCGCCGTTTCGTATTCTCTTGTCTGTTCTCGTTCGAACGATTTGTTGATCGGTGATCGATACCTCGGGAAGATCGTATTGTGCATCAATCGCTACTTGCTTCGCGGTTTTATCATTTACAAGAACTATTAAGAAACGCTACGTCCTATCGGCTACGTCTCGCTAAATGCTTTCTTGCCTTCACGCTTTGGTTCGTTACGCGTGTCCGCACGCTCTGTATTTTCCTCGCACCTGTTCGGGTCCGATCCGCGTCTGTTTTCCGATCCATCGTGTCCTATCACGATTGCTCGTTGCGATTCTTCGGGCTCGATCGCTCTACGTTGAACGAACGCGACCCAGCCGGCCCTGAAGAACGGTCTCGCTGTCGAATGGACGTGGTCATTGCGAATTAATGGATCCGGCATGAGCTTAGAGTGCCTTGAAAACTGCTCCTGGAGCAACGCGTTCGGGGCAAGTAACATCGGAGAGAGCAGAAACTCTGGATCATGCGATCTAAGACGCGTGCCCTGCTCCGAGTGGGCGTGGTCTTGTTGCTCTCTCAGGGGCCGGGACTGTGCCTCGCAGGGCATTCTGCTCCCATGCCTGGGCTAGATCGGTAGCAAGACGAGCCACGAATCGGTAGATAATAAGGCTGACAGACGCGACGATTTCTTCTCTTCCTTCCGTTCTCCTAAGTCAGGCATGGGCAACGATCACTCTCGCTGTCTCGCGTCGTCCTCAACCCCGTGTTCAACCCCTGCTCACATTTTCTTCTTTGCCGATTCCGTTCCCCGCGTCGGGTTTTCTCGCGTTCTCGTTTTTTCTTTTTTCTTTTTTTTTGCCTGTTTTCTGTTTCTTCTTTAGTAAAAAGCTAGGCCGCTGTTAGGCGCTCAGGGCGGTTCCCGATACGTAACACTTTTCCCGCTCCCCCCCCCCCCTCTCTCTCACTCTCTTTGCATCGCTTCGAACAACAGCCACTTTCCGCAAAAAATCTTTGAATCGTATTCTTAAACTTAATCGACATCACGTTACAACTATCGTTAATTCTACGCGTTTAAAACGTACTTTGAAACATTTCATATAATACAGAATCTGTTTAACGGTTAATTAAAAATCCTCATCCGTCTCTCTCTCTCTCTCTCTCTCTCTCTCTCTCTCTCTCTCTCTCTCTCTCTCTCTCTCTCCCCTCACGCACTCACAACGTTCGCACCACATTTTTAAATCTGTACACGTTTCTCGTTCTCTCCCGCTCTCCCGTACTCTCTGTTTCTCTTCGCGTGTACATGTAACAACAACGATGGCGACGACGATGACGATCATGAATGATGGCAACGGTGAAAATGGTCGCGAATGATGGCGATGCCAGTCGTCGTGATGGTAATCATAATAACGGTAATAATCATAGTCGCAAGAATAATTCAACATCGTCTAAACGGTATCACCATAGCGTGTCATAGCGTGACATCGAGAACTCGAAAGAATGTTAGCGAAAAAATAGCTCGGTGAGTAACGGCGACGTGAGCGGGACCGTGTACTATAACCGTAACTTTAAAATTCGTGTTAACGTTATTTTACTACTGGCGTTGTTAATCTCGACGCTTATGGCGTTGCATAGTGAGTTTATCTTTCCACGGTGCCCGCACGGCCGTGCCTTCTCAGTTCGAAGATACGATCTGTCTGCAGCGACTAGACAATTTTGTTCAGCGTGTCATTGTTCGTTCGAAAAGATCGTAGACCAAATCTGAGTTGTTAAAACATAGGAGAAATAACTTATGACACGATAAGAGCAGAATTGATTAAAATACGAACGAATACAAAGTTCCAAGAAAGGACATCGAGCGAGGACACAAAACATGCTCTGAAAAATCGTGCGTTTTCTTTGTCGGGAGAAGAACGAATCGAATTTCGGGGACTTTTGCCAGTCGGGCCCAGTCGCTGGACAGATCGCGTTCAGGTCTATCCGCGCCGAGGGTCGCGCGATTAGGCTCGGCGAAAACTCGATTTACCATCGGTAGGTGCGGAGCAAGCGTCGCGGTGCTCGATTTGAATGGTCGCCGAGATGGTCGCGCGGCCGTCTTTCGCGGGCATGCGTTCCCTCGGGATCTCTACGCGGTTTTTAGGAAGGCTCGATCAACTCGCATGCCACTGACGTAGACTAGATTCTGCTGAATAGTAGAGTATGTAATTGAGTTTTAAAAACGAGCGCGACCCGGACAGGAAGGAAGTGCGCGATCGTCGCCTCGGATCGCCTCGGATCGGATCCGACAACCGATTTCGAGGACCGATTTCTTCGTACAGATCCTGACTCGATCGACCCGATAGGTGTCAGATGTCCGCCGGCGCGGCGTTCCGGGTCCGCGTTTTCAATCGCGAAGCGTTTCCAAGGCAAAGACGGACTCTTCGCGAACGCCGTGGACGAATCCGCACGAAATCGTGGTTTTGTTCTATCGTGGGAACGCTGCTTTTTGCCTCGAACGATTCTCTTGTCTGTAAAATTCTTGTTAATCGTCATCGGAATGCAGAAGATCGATCGTAGCTTTTGAGGTCGTTCCTTCGGGTAGAGTTGCCATACTTTTAATCGTCTTCTGAATAAATGACGATGTTGACGAAAAACCGATTTCTCTACACTCTTAACTCTTCGCACTCGCAGCTGTTCCAACTCCGGAACTCTAAAGATTCGTCGTACTTTGGCATTTTACTTCAAAAATAACTACTTTGCAAGTGAGAAAAAGTAAGATAGAGAGAATTTACTCGTACCAAATTCAAGGTTTTAATCATTTATTGAATACAAGCGAATTTATTAATGGAAGGATTGTATTGAATCGTGGTACGATCATTTTTAGTAGTACTCTCTGCTGTAGGAACGCTATTCGAGTGCGAAGTGTTAACGCGAAGTGGTTTTAGTACAAGTAAAGTTGAAATTGAAAGTTTCAGGTTTTAGGTCAAGTAGGTATTTGGCGTTTCGTCAAAATTGAAAGGAAAGTATGAGCCTTGTTAGGCTTCTTTGCTTGGGGACTATTGTCGCATTTTGTGCTCGTTCGAACGCTATAAAAGCATACAATCCGCAGTCTATTTTCACGGTGTACATAATTATAGGATCGCGAGTGGTGGGTCGAACGGACGAGCAGCTAGTTATATTTTCTTTTTGAATAAAAGATAGAGACATACGTGGACAAGAAAGGTTGCCGCTCGATAATGGTGGAGGCAAAAGGATCTTCGTTTATAATGGTTACGTAAAACGGTGTAACTTGATTTGATCGGGAAATACGAACCGAGCTTCGCTCGATGCTGTTCGGGTGCTGCTTTTCTTGGAGATATTTCTTGTTTATTAATAAACAGACCGAGGACGCTTTTATGGCATTTATTGATCGAACAATTGTGGAATGTAACGAATAAACCAAGTGGCGATCGTAAGAAACGATTAAAATTAATATTTCCACAAATTACCAACAACAATTTACGAAATCTTTGTTCGTACAGGTGTTCATCTTTGAAATAATACCGAATCGTTTATAAACCATTCGACCGATGCAAACGGTAGAATGTGAAAAGCAAATGCGACAAAGCCGTTCAAAATTCAGGAAACGTATAATTACGATTCGAAAGGTCGCGCTATATGCTTAATCCGAACAAAGCCGTTCAGCCGACCAAGCAAACGAATAAATCGGAGGAAAATATTCCTGTTTGAGGTTCGAATTAATTTCGAAACCGATTGAACCGTGCTTAGCGGTCGCGGAGTATCGTTCGAGGCACGGACTGCATTGTCGTTCCCTGAATCGTCGGGATCGACGATTGGTCGATCCGTCGCGGCCGGTCCGATTAAAGTGTCTAGACGCTACGTTTTACAGGCGAGAAGAGATTGTTGTCTTAGAGAGAGAAATAGAAATCCAGCGAGCGGTCGGGCCCATCCATCGTCTAACGAGAGCGTCTATCGTGCCGGTACGATGGGATCGTGCCAAAAAGAAAAAGGTATAGGATCGATCGCGGTCGGACCGGTGATCGAAATGGGGCCAGCACGATCATCGAAACAGCTCTTCGCGTGGAAGGCTTCAGCGAGCCGCGACTATAACGAGAACGCTTTTCATCGAGAGATTCATTGTCCTTGTCGCGAGACAATTTGGCAGTTCGACCGACGCGACGCCGCCTTAAACGAGATCGAAGCGGAGATCGACGGATTTGGTCGGCCTCCGTTGAATCATCGACAAACACAGGCACGATCGATCGTTTCGATCAATTTTATATCCTTGCTCACCGGTGGCCAACGAGAGGCGTAGACGATCGGTTCGTCCGAGTCGAGACTAGCTACAGCTAGGACAAGTTTATCCTAGGAGATCGTAGAGGAAATCGTATAGAAGTAGCCGAAGAAGAAGTAGTTGTGGTAGTAGTAGTAGTAATAGTAGTAGTAGTAGTAGTAGTAGCGGTGGTAGTAGTAGTAGTAGAAGATGCAGAAGAAGTAGAAGTAGAAGTAAGTAGTTAGCAGATGAGAGAAGAAATCGAATTATAGAATACAACGAGAACAGTGAGAACAGTGGAGGAGATAAAAGGGGGGGACTTGGGACCGAGTAGGGGGTGTGCCTCTCTGCCCCCTCACCCTTCTCCCGGATTCTACAAACGGTGTTAAATAGTTTCGTCGTTCACCAGTTTGTTAGTCGCGCGCGCGCACGATCGTTGGCACGATCGGCCGGACCCGCTCGCTGCGGCTAAAGAAACGAACCGGCGCGGCGGCCATTCCGGTCGTTCGGAACACGGCACCGCGCGGTTTCGCGATTCTTAAGGAGATGAGTATTTTGTTTCAGGTATTTCAAGGTTTATACAATATGTACAACGCGTGTGTATACAGTCCCCGGAACTATTCGGGTCCTACGCAAAACGCAGAACGGAAAAGAAAAGGGTAACAACGCCGAAGGAAGCCGACGCTCGACGAGACGCGATTTTGTCGTCGGTCACCGGCTCCGTGTCGCGGGGATCATCTCTGGCGGCTTTTTTCCTTTTTTTCTTGTTCTCTAGGGGATTTTCCTGCTCGGGAATCTAGGGGAATCAGGGACGAGGGGAGGCCGTGGAGTTGTGTCAACAGTTTCGAGAGTTGTATCCCGGGAAAGACTGTGTGTCCGTCGCGCGCGTTCCTCTCCCGATCGATTCGAGGGGAGAAGACGACGCCGCTTCCGCGCGCGCGGTTACGTCACCGCCGTCCACGACGACGACGACGATGACGATGACGTGATGACGAGACCCGTATGTGTGCGTCGTTCCGCGTCCTCGCGGACCTGACTCGCCTCCGTGTTCGTGTTGGATCGCGTGTGCCGCTCTGCGCTGCGCTGCTTCTGCTTCTGCTGCTGCTGCTCCTCTTCTTTCTTCTTTTCCATTCTGACTCGCTCCTAGACGGGACAGACCAGGATCTCGTACTCGAACATCAACGAGACCGCCACGAACACGAAGTACAGCAGAAACATCGTGAAACCGAGACCCTTGTTCATACGCCACTTGAAGCACGCGATGCTCATGATCACGAACAACAGCATGCAGAACAGGATCGCTATGCTGCACACCATCCCCACCGAGTTCACCTCGACCGGTTTTCCGTAGATCAGCCCGTACAGCAGCCAGGGCACCGGAAGCCTGAAACAGATACGTTTTCGGCTCGTTAGTTGGTGTTTTCTATTGCTGCTGGTCCGATGTTATTAGCAACTTTTCCACACGTTACGCGCGCAACGTGCAATGCCGATCGCATTAATGTTTTCTTCCCCTTTTTTTGTTTTATTCTGGCCACGTGTGCACCACGAATGGTGCACGAGCGAATGGTTTATACAGACTTGCACTTCAAATTCATCCTTTCACTCCTCACAGACCAAATTTACCCTTTTGAAAATCAAATTCACCGCGTGGGGACACTCTTCGTATATCATGCGCTACGATCGGACGAATCTTCGAAGCTTGTGGATTTTTCAGGCGTCGCCTCTTATTTTCCCCTTGGACGCATTCTAATCGCAATCTCCGAGGTGCAATCGCGTCTTACGCGGAAATGTATGCGGTTTTTTTTTCTCGGCTGGCAGCCGCAGAGCCGCGAGAAGTCATGGCAGTGGGCGGACGCAGAGGGTCGAGGGTGGAGAGAAGGTGGGCTATAGAAGCGAGCGTTTCGCCGCGCCGGTTTCCTTTCCGGGCAGGCTGCCAGCTGGCAGCCGGACAACGGATGCGTGGTACCGAATCGATCTTCGATCGAGTCGATTGCCGAAAACGGGGATGCTCCGGGAAATCGTGCGTGTGCATGCGCACAGACACGATGCGTTCCAGCATGAGATCGAGGTGATCCCGATTCGACGAACAAACTGGCGGAAGTGCCCGGTCGTTGCAAACATCGAGCGGGCCTGGAAAACCAGGCTACGATATTTTATTAGCAGACGAACATTTTTCTACTTCCGCCGTTATTGTTATACGGATTAGGATGCCTTGCCTGACAACCTTACCAAGCTGGAAGTTTTCATCGGTAATGATACCGATTGTCTTACATTTTTTACAACCCACTTTGGAAACCTCGGCCATCCCCCCATTCTTACAGCTTAATCTGTCCTTCGATCTCGAAACTAGAGATATATTTTAAAAGCTAGACGTGTGGATTGGTTGAAAAGTGGAAGTAGTCGTTCCATGAAATAGCGTAAGTTTGCAAAGTCTTGCAAATTCGGCCAGCAACTGTGCCAGAGATGAGACCCGGTGCGAATACTTTAAGGTGAGACGAAGAAAAGTTCAAGTAAGATGAAACAAGTTGAAAATCTGATTATTCTCGTCGTCGGCGACTGATAAAATGACGTGCAGACTGAAAATTGTGTGAAATTGATGCGAGGGACTGACGCTGGGGCTAGGGTTAAAAACTCGACAAGAATCAACGTATTATAGCAGTCTGGAATTAGACCGTCGTCGCAAGCCACGTAAAAATTGCTTGTCCCCGGGAGACTGAAGGCGAGCGGATGAAAATTTTGATAAATTTTCGTACGGCTCGGTTCCGGCGGATGATTCCGATTAAAAAGAAAGTTCGAGAGGAAAGAGTTAAGCCTTTGGAGATCTCCCGGGTGATTTCCGGCAGTCCCTCGACCCGAATATCGCCTCGGACCGTCAAAGTTGCGAGATGCGAGAGGGCCACCCGAATCAATCACTGGCCCGTCGCCAGTTATTGTACGAGTGTGCGAGATAGGAGGAGACAAGGTCTGCAGAGAAGGGGTATTTCAGCTGCCATGGAACCTATAAATTGGAATTTCACCGACGATCGGCCGAAGCCGGCAGGAGATGCGCGCGGAATTGGTCGTTGCGCCGGTCCATTCAACTATTCTTGCTATTCCCCCTCTTCTCCCCTCTCCCTCTAATGGCGTCCTCGTTGCTGTGTGTTATTATATCATCGTCGCGCGAAATACCGGAAATACCGTGCCAGACGGGACTCGTTTATCCGCGACGATCGATCCATCCCCGCGCCAAGAAACGTCGCGCGGATCTGCTCCGCACGGCTCCGCCATCGTTTTCCACGGTTTCATAGAGTTTCGCGATGTCGGACGCGTCGCCTCGCCTCGAAATATTCGCAAATCCCTACGGTCACGACCCCTCGCATAGACGTCCCCGCAACCTCCAGAACGGCGCAGAACGTTCACGAGACCGTCGAGTCCCGCGAGGAGGGCCCCCCCCCCCCCCCCGAGTGCTGCGCGGACGTTCTAACGAGCCCCTGACAGATTGCAACTCTCGTGCACACGAGCACGCTGCATGCTTCTTTCAGGGCCGAGTGGCTAATGCTAGATATTAACCCTTCGCACTTGAATGACGCTACAACGAAGACACACAGTCAGCAGAATTTCCACACGCTCGTATTGCCAGTGTACGGAACTTGGAAACAATTTCGAACGTTCTACCAACGTCGATTTGTTCGTTGGAATTGGACAGGTTCTTGAAACAATGAAATTTTTCGGTTTCTATTGTTTTCGAAAATAGTCTTAGCCCTCTCGTACACGCAGAAATAGTTGCATTAAAGATTCGATAGACGGCGCGAACGTACATCGGGTGTCTCGTAACTCACCTGCAAATATACGCGCCCCGCTTGACCTGGTTCTCGAGTTCGAGCGAGTTTTATGGAACCAGCGATTTAAACGTATCCGCTGAATGCGGGATAGAACAAGTAGCGTGGACTCGGTCTCCCGGAAGAATCCAGGCAGCCAGCAGGGACTCGGAAATCCAGCGAAACAGGGCGCACCGTCTCACGAATTTATTTAATCAACCGACCAAGTCAGTCGCCGAGCGCGGTTTCCACGGAGCACTCCTTCCATGGGGGCACTTTGCGTCTGATGGGGAACCCGAAATTTCACGAGGATGCTTCGGTCAGTTACGGGAAAATCGCCTAGGGATACTTGGATCGTCGCTATGATTCCCTCAGCTTTGACCAGTGTTAGTCGACGATATTATATCGAACGTGGCTAATTTTACTGGCATTCCGTTGCTGTATCGATTTGTCCCTTGTTGTTAATTGCGCTTGCAAAGTGCGGGACAAGAGAAACTTTAACACAGGCCGATTCTGTACTAGCACGGAAACTCGTTTCTAGATCTGGACAAATAATCGCGATCGCATATCAGACACGACAGTCAACGTGTTAATTTCTGATAATTGAACGGCACGCTTGCACGCACTCGTGCATCATTTATGAAATCTCGTTTGCCTCGAGGATTCCGGAACAATCTAGGAAAATGTTCGCAAAGTCCGTTGGAACGCGGTAATGACGGTCAGGTTTCGCGACAACATCCGGTCGTCGGTGCGCGAGTCTTCCACTGTTGGATTCGGAATACATCGTTACGCCCCGCGTATACAGCGAATAATAAAGACGTTAACGGTGTTCATAATAATATCCCCGTCGTCGTTCCGTGTTCCATCAAGCTCTTACCTTCGTCCTTGCGTTCGTTTTACGATATCGAGTGCCGCGCGCGCGTGCTCATTAGCTGCGAATTCATCGCGCGTCTCCTCTGAATCACCTTCAATTTCGCATCGCAATAATCCCACGGACAACATCTCTCTCTCTCTCTCTCTCTCTCTCTCTCTCTCTCTCTCTCTCTTTCTGTCTCTATGTTGCACAACTTTCGCGAGCCACTTTTTTTCAGATTTTTACGGGAGTCACGATTACCGGCCAGAGAGTTTACTGCTGTCCCATTTCCAAACGAGCCTTCGCGCCCCATTCTCCTCCGGCGACTGCAAGATTTATCGAGACGCCATGCGGAATAGGAAGCCGATTAAATTAATTAAGTCAATTAGCCTAATTACTGGCAACGAACTAGCTCCGCCAGGCCTTTGCGGGCATCCCGCGGGCCAAGCTTCATTTTTCTTCAGGCGTTTCGGGCCGAAACTTCATTCGGTGTCCCAGATTCCGCGAGATTCCAGATCCGTATCTGACCAGCTCCGAACTCCAGGAGAGTGTCATACTAACTTTTTAACGAGCACGCGACCGATTGCGGTCCTTGCCGGTATCGCCGTTTAGGGACCAACAGAGCCAATAGCGCGCAATACGTTAACTATTGAAATTCTGGGCTAGCTTTATACTCTCTCGCCCCCTCTCTCTCTCTCTCTCTCTCTCTCTCTCTCTCTCTCTCTCTCTCTCTCTCTTTGTTGCTTCGATGGTTTACTTTGTCCCCCTTTTGCTGAACTGGTTTTTGGTTCGCTTTATGCAAAAGAAATTCCGGAAGATCCCGGGTCTTTGGACGGTCAAGTAGGCGCGAACCTAACGGCGGTTAAGCGGTCCCCTAATATTATCCAACGAAATTCATTGTGTCCACGTACACGCGTTTCCGATATTTCCAATAGCGACCTATTTCGAATCTATCGTCGGGCAGATCGTTTCTTTAGTCCCTTTCAAGGAGTAATCGTTCCCGACGTCGAGCAATTTCCGTTCAACGAAGACAACCCCTTTCACCCCCTTTCTCGGCGGATCGATTGAAAACCTTAAGGAAACTTTGCGTGTTATCTTGACATGCGAAAGGAAAAGTCTCGGGGTGCTGTGTGGACGCGGCGAGATTCCATCGAGGCAGGTACATACCGGGCAACTATTTGCCCTCGCTTCGAGTTTTCATTAGACAGCAACGAATACGCTCGACCTTTTTCCCGAGTCGCGGTTCCCTTCGAACGAGCTCGCCGATATTAAGAATCGCGTCTTAAAGCAGTCCCTTGGGCTCTGCCTTGTCTCCGCGCACGACAACCTCCTACCGTTTAATTCTATAAGCGATGGAAATCAGTAGACAAGTATTGCTCCCAACAAACGGTTGAAAACGGAGATTTTTACTGTTGCTTGGGGAGAGGAATCGTTCTGGGACCGTAGGACGCGAGACTGGTTGACTCGAACTACTCGAGTCGTTGTTATCCGTGTGCATCGATTATTGAACGCAACACGACTAGACATGGACAATCCTCTGATATGTTAATGGATCGTTTTCAAGGGGATTCTTGTCAGCGTTTGAGAAAAATAATTGTTTTTCAAGTATAAGGAGCCGGAAAGCGTTGACTCGAGCTACTGGGTTCTACAGTACACGCATCCAAAGCACTTGCACGTTCTGAAACAAAGTGGACCAAAGAAACAGAATGATTATCCGGTGTCGAGTGACTTTTACCCATTTCCAACCCTCTTTTTCTACCAAACCATGATTCCAGAGCCAGCCCTGCGCCCTCTCACGGTCGAAGCACATTTATCTCTGGTCTTGACAGAGAGACGGCCGAAACAAAAAGGCCGTTTCAGGGGCGGAATCGATCTCGTTTCCCGGAGAAAAGCGGCTTTTTCCAAACGTATCTTATTTCGCGGGCATTAGCTAGGTTGGCGCAGCTCGTGCACGGTCTTCAAGGGGATGGGGGAGGGCAGACACGGGGTGCAGGAGTACGACGGGGGTGGATTGTGTGTCTCGCGTGAAAATCGCCATAACCGATGCCCTCGATAACGCGGCGCGATGGCCGCTTATAACCGGAGCCGCGTAAATCCATACGCGACCTACATTCGACTGCGGAGAAAACAAATATCGATAAATTATCTCGTCCTCGGGGGGTGGGAGAGGAGGCGGGCGGGGTGGTTGGTTGGATGAGACAGAGAACTCTCTAGCTTTTTATTGCGTGAAAAAAGTCCGATTGACGCGACGCGGCCCCCACGTGTCCCGCTTTTACGCATTTTCGCCCCGCCCCAGAGTGTGAGAGAGAGAGAGAGAGAGAGAGAGAGAGAGAGAGAGAGAGAGACGCGTCGTGGCATTCTCGTAGCCTCTAGACACTTTTGTAATCGTCCCCCATTAGAGAACCATCCCCTGTGCTACCAACCCCTCTCTGCTCTCCCACCTACTCCACTGGTCTGATCTTTTATCAGCCGAAAATCTAGATGCGGTGCCCCGTTAACATGGAAATGCCATGGAACTAAAGTACGTAATTTGTTTAACGAAATAAAAGCTACAGAACCCACCACTTTTAATGCAGCCAATATGTTAGCATGAACATTTATTTTTCCAGCTGGACTAATAATTTCCAGTTGTTTTGTTATAATTGTACAAATTGTAAAGATACCTTCATGGTAAATGGTTGGATAAACTGGTAGGACATTTTCCTGATTAAAACGAGTCGAAACACGACATCGTTCAAAGCACATTTAATACAACCTTGATTGGTACGATTAGTTGTGTAAATCACCAGATTCCTTGACCAATGACATTCGCGATCCTGCTCGAATATTTTCTACGTTTACGGTAGCGATCGGCAAGCTTACCCGACGGTGACGTCGAAAATGTTGCTTCCGACGGAGCTGGAGACTGCCATATCGCCGAATCCTTTCCTGGCGACGATTACGCTGGTGATCAGGTCAGGGATGCTGGTGCCGGCTGCTAGGAAAGTCAGGCCCATCACTTCCGGCGGTATGCGGACCGTGTCGCCGGCCACGTTCGCCCACCACACCATCAAGTACGAGTACGCCGCTATCCAGAAGATCGAACCGATGAACGTCACCGGGAACAGCTTCTTCCCTGGAAGACAAAAGGATCGGATCTCTTAGTGTCCCCCATCGCAAACGCGTCTCTTTTATCGGACCAGAGGACCAAAGCGGCGCGGCGGCGCAACGCGGAAAGGTCTTCGACCAAGATTTCCTTTGAATTCGATTCCCCCAGCTTACCCCACGGAATTGTTCATCTTTTTCGCGTTTTCCGGGGGTGGGCATGGGAGAAGGATCCGTGTTTGCCCGGGGACCCATGAATTCCCGAGGACCGAAATTCGATGCATTCGAATTTCCGAGATTCGAATGATACTAGTTGTGCTATCCGGGAGAAAGATATGGGGACGCTGGGAGATTGAACGGGACACGCACCCATAACATTTTTCTTCTTTCCTCTCCCACTCTCTCTCTCTCTCTCTCTCTCTCTCTCTCTCTCTCTCTCTCTCTCTCTCTCTCTCTCTCTGTCTCTCCCTCTCTCTCTTTTTCTCACCCTATTTCGAGCTTTTTGCGTTGTTTTTATCTCCCCTTCGAGAGTGTGTACTAAGAAGGGATCATTTCGTTTACATACGTAACTAATTTGTTCAGGAAAAATGTTTGAAAATCAGCCGTTTCACTTGCTAAATTTTTACCATACTTCGCAGTGCAGAATTTTGCAGAGACTCGGTGGACTGTAGTAGGGCCGCCGCCCAAGGCACCGCATATAATTTAATTCAAAAGGTCGAGTATCTGCGATTATACGTGTATCGAGCGTCTCGATAAGGATCTGAGCTGTGCTATCGGTCCGATATCGAGGTCCACGGTTTCGCAGACAAAGCGGGCAGGTCTTCCGTTCGATCGCGACGCGGGTCGTTGCTTCGAGAGCGATTTCCGGGGCCGAGAATACGATCTCAAAGGGGATGGGAAGAGCGGAGAAACAAGGCGAGAAAAAATGAACGAACGATCAGGGAGGAAAATGATCGGCGACCCAGCTGACTCGCGGAACCGCGAGAGATCTACTATTGCGAAGAACAGACGCCGTCGTTTTCGCGAAATTCTTTCTCGATCGGTCTGCTTTAACTCACTCCCTTCCGGCCGGGAAGAAAGAAATTTCACCTGCTTCCAGGAATAGGCAGACTTGGTCGGAGCACGTGAAACGCCCGTCAATTATGGTGCTGAAGGCATATTGGAAGTCCGATTAATCATTTGCTGCCTTTATGCGCGCCGCTCCCGCAAAAATATGAATCACGACGGTGCAGAATAAAAATTTCTCAAGATCGTTTCCCAGGACTTGTGGAGAATTATATCGGTGATGCGATTTGTTACTAGTCAGTAGTTCGGTGTTCTCAAATTGCCTGTCCCACTTCTGAATTTAAAATATTGCTTTGTCGAAAAATTTCGATTTTCCAACGCGTACAATGTGAATTCAGAATAGGTTTCTAGCGAGCAGATGTCTAGCAATTTTAAACGTGCATATACCGAATTTTCGGGACGACCCAATACAAGATAGAAAAATGGAGAAAATCAATATTTTCAATTCGATGCGAGCCGAATTGAAAAGCTTCAGCTCCGGCTTTGGGAAAATCGTTTGAACACAGTATTTTTCCGGGGACGTGGCAGCGTTACGGTCGAAGGTACCGAGTGATAGAGAACGTGGAGGATGTTAGGGGACGATACCGTGACACGGAAACGATTCTCACCGGCGAAACGGAACGAAGTTTGCTTAATCGCTCTAACTAAACGGGGCTCGGCAGTTCCGGTATGCGATTCATCGGTTCGATATTCCGCGGGGAAACAAATTTTTGCTGTTGCGCGTATTGAAATCGAGAGAGAGAGAGAGAGAGAGAGAGAGAGAGAGAGAGAGAGAGAGAGAGAGAGAGAGAGAGAGGCCGCGTCGCAATTTTCTGTAACAATGAAAAGCGGCGGGCAAGCTGTGAATGCCTCGCTGCGCCAGCCGGCAACAATCAGTCGTCGATTCGAAATTAGCGTGTCAATATCATCTTTCGTTGGCAGGCATTGTGTCCGGTTGAAATACAGGCCCGTTAATAGGCCTAGATAATGCAGCTCGTAACGTGATTGATGGCAACCGGGAATCGGTTTTGAATAACAGACACCGGTGCACAGCGGTTCAGATTGGAACATCGTGTGACATTTTTGTATAACTTTTAAACCGTATGTGACATTAGCATGCAACTTGAACCAGATAATGTTGAATTGCTAAGCTATGGATAGGTTAAAGAAGAATTGTATCACAATTGTTGTTGTTGTTATTGTTACTATTATTATTATTATTACACTTTTTATGTAAATTATCTATTAATTCTAAAGCTTCTGCTTCTAATTGCCTGACTTTTTTACCGTATGATTTTATTCGAATACTGGATATGCATGGATCGAATGTCAAATGTCGAGATGTTGGCGCTTTAAAAATGCTTGGGAGCCACTGGTTTAGGTAATATCAGCGTTCGAAGCAGCGATCACGCTAAATATTGCAGGACTGGTCCAAGAATAACCAGTCCCGATGATTCGTCGTCGATTACAGTGGTTGGTACACGGAAGGAGGGAAGGTTCACGAAGGTTCACCGGCTATTTACGGAAAATTTGATCGCGTTCGCGGAACGGTTCCCGTTCGACGTCCTTTGCGGACGATTTTACTTGACAGGGAACGCAGAGAGGGGGAGGGGGCTGGGAAACGGGCGAACAAAAGGGATGGACCGTACGTTGACTGAACGCTTTTACCTTCCGCACGCCACCAGCGATTTTCAGCGTAATTTGGCGAGCCAGTGCGGTGGCTCGACCGACCAACGTTTTCGCCTGCGAAGATTACGCTTCTATATTCCGATTTTAGTTTGCGGATTCGAGAAAATGTCGCGACACATCGTATAGTACGTCTTAGTAGACATCGTGGTAATAAAACATAAATGCGAGTCTATGTTGTTGTTCACCTTCCTCTTTCATTCTTTAACATCGAATCTGCGGATCTGATTTGAAATAAAAATTTCAAAGTCAAGTCATTCAATAGCGAAATTTCATTCGAACGACCCTGGTTGCCCTCGGAGGGTTAAACTAGCTGCGAAGGTTAACAGACGTTCCGATCAGACGTTTCAGCTTACCTCTGGGTGTCCTCGTGTCTGGCAACGTAAGCCACAGAGGAAACAAAATGGGCGCGACCAGGATGTACGTTAGCCTCTTTCTGGGATTGCTGGGCCAGCCCATGTCCAACGCCTTCGAAGATTCATCCTCCTCTCCCTGAAAAGCGGATCGTTCGTTAGTAACCAGATAAAAGTAGCCGGCCACTGTTCTCTCTGTTCTCTCTCTCTCTCTCTCTCTCTCTCTCTCTCTCTCTCTCTCTCTCTCTCTCTCTCTCTCTCTCTCTCTCTCTCTCTCTCTCGCTCGCTCGCTCGCTCTCTCTGGGTTCAACATGTCCGGGAAAATCCGTCCAACGAGCATGGTCGAATGGGATTAACCACGGGCTCGTTTTATCATCCGCGACACACTCGTGCAGTGCACTGTTGCCAAGTAGAATACAACCTCGGGAAATACACACCTCGAAAAACCACGAGCCCGCGCGGCAAAGGCACAAAGCAAGTCCTTATGCATCCTCGGCTAACCGCGGCACAATGGCCCACGCCAGGTGTTCGGATTTTACAGCTGAAAATCGCCCCAACGGCGCAATTGTTGTCAACATAAGGCCGACGAGTAATGCCCGACAAACGCACCGATGGTATCTTCGCTGAGCCTGCTCCAGCTGGAGGATAGAGACTCGGGACGAGATGTTTGCTCGAGTGGCCGACCATGCGCCAACTTTTCTACCGCGGAGGCAACTAGAGGCGTCTGTGGTTTGTTTTTTTGAAAAAGAACAATCCCTCTCGCGGTAGTACATTGCTTTTCCCTCCCGTATTGCAGAATATATGCAAAAGCCTCGAGCCTTTGTTCAATCTTTTAGAGGCTTCAAAATTTATGACCGTACACTACATATTGAGAGTGTACGAACAAATATATTCAGAATTTTTCTCCTATCCTAAACTTGCAAAAAAATTCGCCAACCTAGAAGGAACCAGAGCATCCATTCCAACCGACTGAATCCAAAATCCCTGATTGAACGAAAGCCATATTTTGCTGCCACTTTGAAAATTTGAAGGGACGAAGAACATCAAGATCAAGATCGCAGCTGAAAAACGGACAACCTTGGAAACGCACAAGTCGGAAGCGCGTAGGGGAATCGGTGGCCGGGGCCGGGGCCGGGGCCGGGGAGGGGAAATGATATCGGCTGGCGACTTCGCTTTGATTATCCGTGGCGGCGGCGGAGGCTGGATTGAAATAGTGAATGCGCGCGGTGCATGCCGGGTGCAGGCAGAATTGACCCAGATTCGCGGCGCATTCAAAATGAAAAGGCCTTCTGACTCGTTTAGGACAAAGCGGGGTTCGAGAATCCGCCGCGATTCGAGCACGCGGCGGAGCGCGTCGCTTAAGCAGCGACGGCCGGCTAATATCGGTCGGAAAAATGCCGAGGCCAATTCCGCTGTTTCCGAGGACCCGTCCGACGTCACCCGGACGTTCGTCGTGTCCCTCGAATCCGTCGACGACGATCCAGGGTCGCGCGATAAGCGTGAATTCGTGGAAATGGTCAGATTTCCGGGACAAACCAAATCTTTTCTTTCGCGACGTTTCAAGAACGCGATCACTGTCACGGCCGAGGACCAACAAGAGCCGAGAAGTTTCACGGTGAGACAGACGACACCAATGGAAGTTATTAAGCCGAAAGCTCCCTACGACCATTCAAAAGCGAAAGTCCTATTCCGGCTGGGGCCTGGGGACCGAGCCAGCCACTCTTTCCGATTGCCTTGTTTCCCGCCTGACGTCTTTGCGGCTGGAGAACGACCCAATTTCCGATCGTCCTGCCATTACGGAACACAATGCTGGCTTGCCTGCTCCCGTCGAGTGGACACGGCGTGTTTGCGTGGCGATCGCGCTTTGCTTTCGAGCGAATTCCCAAAAAGCGGATTTAATCGTTTACGCGAGCGATACAGAGAGGAAGATCATTCTTTACAACCAGAACTTTTACGTTTACGATCGAGGAAGGAGGATCAACCAAATACGATAGACGATCACAGAGTTTTCTCCGTAACTGTATACGAGTAGTCGAACCGACTAGCAGTCTGCTGTCAGACCCCGAGCCTAAACGTACCAGCAGCTTCGTTAAAAGTATCTCGGCGGCGCGGAAACTTGCTAAGCCATGCTTCGGCCTGAAAGCCTCGCCGCGCCAAGTAAATCCCAAGCTGGATCCGCTGAAAGCCCTAAAGTATTTCAATATCGACAGTGGCGATCAGTGTCGAATGTATTATAGTTAGCGGCGCCCAGCCAATGGTAGTAACTAGATCCCTGATCCCTCGTAGGAGCCAGAACGCGGCCGAAACGCGTCCGTGGGAATTTCGGCGTGGTCCCCAGAGGCTGCACCATCGCCGAGAACAATAGCCAAGGAACGAAACGCGAGCCGAATTCCACTGTTCTTCGATGATCCTATTTTAGGACCAAGGAGGACACTTTACCGATCGAGAACCTGCTAACCCCTAACCGAAACGGTGGCTCTGAATGCATTCGAATTTCCTCTGTAACGTTTAGACCGAATTGCCCATTACGAGAAGAAATATTTCTCAAGACAAACCACGGAATCAGACCTCGGACCCTTTATACATTTTAGAACAGTTCATAAAGAACGAACGTTTGCTCAACCGTACACGTAAATCAGCCAGCCTGCAAGTTCGAATCGATTCTGCCACGATTTTTCTCACTCGCTTTCCCCTTTCTCGACGCATCATCCCCTTGCTCGTTCCGTCGTGGTTGTTGTATTAATTGCAGAAGCCTGGACACCATCGTCGAGGACAATAGGGAAGGAACGCAACGCGTGCCGCATATTCCATCGTTCTATGATCCTATTTTCGGCCGAAGGAGAACGCTGGGCAGCTACTCCTTCGAGCACGATCTCACGGATCGCAATTTGAATTCGCTTCCTGTCACGAAGCCAGCCAGCCGTTCTCTTTCGTTTCCTCCTAAAATAACCACCGGCAGCTCGGCCGTCGGCGCTCGCCGTATTCCCTGGCTCAATTATCGTCTATCGATCGCAACCAATCAACCTTATATCGCGCTTCCTCTGTTTCTTCCCCGATACGATGGGGAATGGACACTGCCCGCGCCGAGTGTATTGTGCGCCGCGTGGTCCGTGGCCGTAATTTCGAGAGCGAATCTCGACGCGCTGAAATAATGAAACTCTGCTCGAGATAACCGAGATGCCTGATACGGGCCACTGTCCAGAGAATGGCCGACTCAACGATCATTGGGTTCCGATGATGGACGCCGGAGTTTTATTCGTCGAGTGCTCGTACAGGAATTCTCCGTTGCCCTTCGTTTCGATCGTGACCATGTTACGGATTTCTGCTGGTAAAAAGGTGGAAAATTCAGAAATTCTTCGAAAATATCGGCCAGTGTTACGCGTTTATATACTACTCTAGACTGGATAGACTGGATCGTTCTGCGAAATCAAATTTCTATTGTACACCCTTTTAGAGTTTTTAACTCTCGTATGCTCCGCGAAAATAGTTCCATAACAGAGACACCATTTTCAGCGTGTTTCCGGTAGGAAGCCGTCGACGAATCGTTCGGTCACGGGCCAAAGAGAGTTCTATCGGTTTCCAGGCTCGATGGGCGTACAACTATTATCCGTGCGGGAGCCGGAATCGATCAATTTTTCCGCGGAAATGTCGAAAACACCGAGCCCAGGCCGGTCTGTAAACGGTTCTTGCTGCGAGTCCCCGAGGAATCGTGACGAGACTCGTCGGGGTCGACTGGTTGTCGCTCAACGTGAAAATGTAACGAGCCGTATCGTCGTTTGCCGGCGCGCGACGCGCGAAACGTGTCCTATCTGAAATTCCGTCCGTCTGCCCGCGGACAGAGATAGATATTTCATGATTCGTTCGGACGTGTCGCGCCGATAGGAAAAACGGGCCAAGGAACTCCTTATTTCCTGGACGTTCGGCCAATGACAAACGATCCGCCACCATTTCTCCGCGGATCCCTCTCTGGCGAACACGACGCCGGTACTATCGCTCGAAAGTATCTCGACACTCGATTGTAAAATAGAAAAATTAACATTTTGCACTCGGTGCTCTATTAACTCGAAAACGCTTTTACCGACCTAGAATATTTTTTCGGAAATATTTTATTATGGACACGAAACTGATATAACAGCAGCTCGTACAAGACTTAAATGTTTATTTCTAGAATACAAATTTAACACTAGAGTTCCAACGAACGCTTAATGTCTTGCGACGTTGCAAAAATTCCCCGTACGACCGTACGCCGCCCGGCCCGACCTCACCGCCTATAAAATCCCGGAGTTGTACGATTTCCCGCTTTCCTAGGCGGTGAAAAAGTACAACGTTACAGTCTACCTATTCAGGACACTATAAAAATAGCATTTTTATCGAGAAGAAGCAGCTTCTTTTCTTTGAAGTTCCTCGTCGACCTTCTTGAATATTTTCTCCGTCGCCTTTTACCAGCAATTAATACCGTCGACTAAAAGTTGTTTACCATCTACACTAGAAAATTGAGTAATCTCCGAGAATATTCAATAGCTCGTGTTTTCTAAAATAATCCGGGCGAATAATCAAAGCCTGACTCGACAAGTCGGGCCCCTGTCTAGGTCAGTTTTCGAACGTTTTACTTTTGTTAAAGAGAAAAATTGAAATCCGAGTCGATTCTCGATCCTTTCTCGCACCTCCTTGATCTTTCGCAGCTGAAACGCGCCAACTCCCAAGGTGGCAGCGACAGCTTTGTTCGAGGCGGCTGATTAGAGGCCTTGAGAGATTGAACAACAAGAAGAGGGAGGGCTCCACTTATCGCCACCAAACGGCGGGGGCTGCTTTAAAGCGAATTGCGGTTGCACCAATGAAATCCCTCGGACACAGGCACGCGTGGCCACAACGGAAACGACTGCCGACGCCGACTACAGAACTTGAACTCGACGGAAGAAAAGGTCAGCCATTCCTCGCTGAACCTCGAACCGGAGCAGAAAGAGTTTTTACGTACGATATCGTGGCTTCCGGTAGTTAGTTCTGCAAGTATAAATGCGGGTCCGATGTTCACAAATCGATTATTTAAAAATGATCAAATTTGATCGTGAAAAATATTTTTGTTTACTTCGAGACGATCATCGGTCTGTACCTGAGCAGAGTGTACATCGAACAAGATTTCTTTTAGCGAAAGACTATTCGAACTGACCAAGATGGCCGTTCCGGAAGCCTCGACCACCGTCTTGAACGTCACTAGCAAGCAGCCTCTGAGGCCGCCAAAACGGCGCGGCGCGGCGGCCGTGAAACAGGCGCGGTCAGAGGGGGGGGGGGGAGATACCGGAAACCATGGGCCAGCGATGCGACCGCAATAATCGGATGGATCTTTCGGGGGTTCGGGGGGTTTCGAGGAGGCATTCGTCGAATCCGACAATTACCGATTCGAGGCCGGCGTCGAGGCCGGCGGATATACCGCCGTTGGGAAGTTCCTGGATGCCGGCGGTGGTGCCGGCGGTGGTTGTCGTCGTCGTGGTGGTCGTGGTGGTGCCCTGCGAGCCCTGCTGCAACTGCAGCGTGGTCTCTTTCGATGTTGCACCGGAGTACTGTGCCGCCGTCGACGTCGCTGCACCGTTGTGCGGCCTGGTCGCGTCGAGCAACACCTTCAGCGAGGCTATCGCGTGCAGTTGCGTCGCTTTCTCGTCCACTTTGCCTGAACAGTAGCAGAACAGAAGGTTAATGGGACCTGGTTGACTCGTCTCGTCAACCGATAAACGCTTTTCCTTCGTTCTAACCAGACTACGTTCCCCGATCGGCTTTACCCTAATCGCGTTGCGACCCGAAACCGAAACCGAAACTCGGTTCGTTCGATTTTTTAGTCTACGAACTGGTCAATTTTTGTTCCGGACCAGATTTAGTTCGAGCGATCGCGAACAGCAATTCCGAGTACTGTATTTTTACGCGAGATTATTTATAGTCCGGCTCGGAATAGATCGAATCACCTACTTGCCTCCCGCGTCAGAGGGGCGAACTATTGTTATAGAAACGATATTTTTATGCCCTCGCAACGGCGCTAACGCGTTATTCTCGGCGCTTGTTCTCAGACCTTGTTCGCGGACTTTTCGATGAATCCAGGTTCGTGGGAGAATGATCGAACCAAGGTAACTCCCGTGTATTGCAAATAATACAAACAATTTGTATTTTCAACGATAATTCATAATCTACTCGTCGCGATTACTTCATGTTGGTCCATGACCAAGCCAAAATGATTAACAAAGAGATATTTCTTCGGAACAGCTAAATCCTGATTCGGGACCAGCATGGGCGAGCAAGTAAGCGCCAAGGATCAGCTTCCTTGTCTTTCGAGCGTGCAGCAGGCAAGTTTCGCAAGCACAGTAAGAGAGAGAGAGAGAGAGAGAGAGAGAGAGAGAGAGAGAGAACGCGCAAGACCGCCGGATGCATCGTCGTTCCATTTAAGCGTGCACTTAAAGATCTGGCTAAAGCTGAAACTACGAAATAATTATGAGCAAGGGTCATTCAAAGCCTCCCTAGCGCGCGCCCATTGCCACGTTCCACTTCGCACGATTGCCTCGAACAACCTTGCGTTACGTAACAGCGACCATTTTCCGGTCTATTTTGCGAACCCGTCGATCTCGGGCTGCTAACGACGTGCGAATACCTTCCACCTTCTAAACCTACTATTTTTCATCCCCTCCCGCCCCAGAAGTTGTTCGATTTCATTCAATGCTGCCCGGGAGCATTTTAATTAACTTGCGTTCATCAATCCCCATCTTCATTGGTCATTCTATGAAATCGAAATTGGCCAAGTTATTACAGACATTGTTCCAAGTAAAACGATTAAACGTCTCATACCGTTATAGTCTTGCTCGTTAGCAAATTCATTTAGCCGGCACTTTACCTATATTGGGATAGTACGTTCGTTGTTCAGATTAATGGGAAGCACATTTTATTTTGGAAATTGCTGTGAAATTGTGTTCGACAGCAGTCAAGTTCGAAAGGTTTTCCGTCCCGACGGAACTCTGATCGGTTCAATTGCTAGGACCTTGGTACCTCGGAGTCTAAGTTTAGCAAATATGATACATTCAATGGATGTTAGTCGACGAGTAATTAACCTTCCGTTTAGATTAGCGTCATCTGTTAATCCCTATACACAACTGTAAGGCCAGCGGAATCTCTTGACAGTGTGTGTTACAGTGGAGACATGTCGCCGAGGCCTGTAGCAAGGCTTAGCATCTGCTAGGGACACGGTCTTAGCACTGGCGCGAGTCATTCGGGAGCAGTGTCTACTCATCTAACATCGATGACTGTCGTCCCTCCCTCGAGAACGTTCCACTGACAGCTAGTCGATCGTTTCTACACACTTTGCTGGAAAGTAGTCTTTTTTTTTTTCTTTTGCAGAACTTCAATTCCAACACTAATGATTTCGACAAGTCCTCTACAAGAAAATTAGTTGCCGGTTAATTGGAAATAGTAAAATCTCCACCGAGGGGCACTGTTTGTTGCTCTTAACGACTTTAGCCGTCACGATCCGGTCGGCTAATCGGACTACGAGCATCGAATGGCATCGCCCGTGCACGGAGATCATCGTGCCGATCGTGTTTAAGAAAATTACGACGAGCCGATATTAACGTTCGAACGAGCACGATCCTGTTAGCCTCTGCGCCGTTTATCAGCCGTGTCGGCTGCGAAAACAAATTCAACGAATCCTTTCAAGTGAATCGACGAAGCTGATTATAGTTGATAGCACAACGTGCAGTAATAGCGGCGGTACGATCACAGACAGTCGATTTCCATCAAGCGACAATCGTTCGGACACACGCATTCGTCGAATCTGCAATCGTACTCGATGCTCGCGCCATTCTTGTTCCAAGTATTAATAAAGCCGGGTGAAAAAAAGAAATGAAAAGACTGTAAACCGAGCCATTTCGAACGCTATCACGGAATATTCGTTTTATCGTTACTTGTTCTACGGGTCCCATGAAAATTCTCAAACCCGTCGAACTTGTACTGTTTCTGCTGCGATGGAAATCGTTTAAATCCGTATGACTTTTATATTCGATCGAATTATTATACACCATCGACGCACAGCTTCCTTTTAATGTTTGTCAAATTTCTGGCTCATCGAAGGCACTAAAAACGAGATGGATTCTAAGGAAATAATAACGACGAAGATATAATTATTAGAGGAAATTGAGAGTTTGTAGTAAAAGCTAAAAGGTCAAAGGGCTTGTAAATTCCCGGTAAACCAATCATCTGGAAAGTATCGATCGATCCAGGACTGTCCAAGTTCTTATTCCCGTCGGGTTTCCACGGGAAATCTTCGACGCTTATTTACGCGGCCCATTTCCGTAAGAATCGCATACTTTAAGAGTCCACCGGTGCCTAACCGCTCTATTCTTCGGCGGGAACTAATTTCTCGTCGGTGATTTTCTCTCTGCCGAGGTGGCCTTAATTAATACCGGATAGAGCGGAGCTAGTCCGCGAATCAGCCGAGACTTCCGTTTCATTAACATAACACGGTGCTTCTGAAAACCGTTTCAACGCTAAATTTCCGGTTTGCGGAAAACTGTTCACCAATCTCGTAACTAAATTCGTCCACGATTCATCGTCTATTTTTATTGAAAATATCTTTGCACGATGCCAACAGACGGGAAACTGCTGCGAATTGAAACGTCTGTAAAAACATCGTACATTCTTATTAGACGGGCAAATATTTCTTTAGCCCTCGATGGAGGATTTCAATCACGGTAGACGCGGCTGTTGAGTAGATTCCCCTCGCACGTGTGCCATCCAGTTGCAACACGGACACTCTCAACGACCATCGTTAGTCCCTTTTATCGATTAGCTTGTTCGCCACAGGCGAGAACGTGAAAGAAAAAGCACTTGCTTCGGTTAACGTGCTCCTTTAAATATTTAGAGTGTCCGGCCGCGATCACCGACAACTGGAGCAAATATTTGCCGTCAGGATCAACTGCGGGATCCTCCGTCGATCGCCGTAAAATTACTGGCACCTGGTCTCTCCGTGCAAGTCGCGAAACCCGTAACAGTGCATCCTGTCGGCCTCGAAAATCGATTTCTGTTGCACTTTAATCCGACACTTTCAAACGATACTTGTAAAGCTACTTTTTATTTTAAAGCATCTAATTCGAATAAAAATCGATTAGCAATTTCTCCGTACAATCGAAAATAACGGAGACAACGAGCTCGGTTGGTTCCCTTATTCGTTCATTGTGCAACGTGGTAGCGAAAGATGTGGTTAACTCGTTGGAAAATCGATAATATTTGCGT
This sequence comes from Halictus rubicundus, assembly GCF_050948215.1. Classification (NCBI taxonomy): domain Eukaryota; kingdom Metazoa; phylum Arthropoda; class Insecta; order Hymenoptera; family Halictidae; genus Halictus; species Halictus rubicundus. Next base: position 84,033 of record NC_135165.1, on the reverse strand, counting down.
TGGCCGATGACAGGTTGCCGAACGTACATGGATCTTAGCTGGGAACGGGTTTGGAAAGAACGTATGAAATATCGCGGGACAGAATCGCGTTTCGGGCAGTCGGTTGGCGGATAGCGAAGGATATAACGTAGGTCTCGTATGCAAAGAAGAGGGGAAAGAGAAGACGTAATTCGGCGATTAGGTTCGACCAATCGCGGGGCCGCGCGTTCTGCCACCGCTGTCGGGTCAAAGAGGAAAGGCCGTGGTGAGTGGCCTTCGTTCCCGAAGGTGGAAACCAGGCGGAAAAAGAAAGGCGAACAGCCCGCGGCGAGAAGTCGGACCGCGATGAAAGTATCGACCCCCTAAGCCGCCTCGAGCCGGATGGAATGGCATAAGGGAGAGACGTGCAAATGCCACGGCAGAAACAAGAGAGCACAACCGAACGAACAGAGTTCGTTTCGAGGAAGAGAAACAGAGAACGAAGTTTCTCTTCCTCGCCCCCTTTTTCTCCGCGCGTTTCTCACTCTCGAGGATTCCTTCTCCATCGGATCTCCCTTCCCGGGGATATCCTACTAAATAGCATAGTATGGATATAGCCTTGCGTTACCTTACGAAAAGTCCTGGTTTTTACCTACTTCGTGACGTGAACATTTTTTCGTTAATTCCGCCTATTTCGTTTCAGGGAAACGGCCGCGCGTAAAGCGAAACGCTTCGCGTCGTGCTTCTTCGGCGAGAGACACCGCGAACGTTGTCGGCGACGTTGTATACACTACATATTTTAGCTTGTGTATTTACGGTATATATTCGAGGGAAGAAGGTAGAGAGAAAGGGAACGGGACGAAGCGGGAGGAAACGAGACAAATAGGAAATGAGGTAGCCCCGGGCTAGACGGATACTTTCGTATCGCTGCAGCGACTTTCAGTGTTCTTCTTGCTATTCTTCGCCGTCCAGTTTTCCTCTTTGACCTACTATCGCGAGAATAAGTGCGGGATCGGTGCAAGTTGCGAGAGGAGAGGAGTGTCGCGGGGTCGCGAATTCCGAGGGTCTTACTACAGCTGTTCCGCGAAAAGGAAGGACTGGGAAGCGGAATTGCCCCGCCGCTCTTCGAGATGACAGTTACAAGGTTGAGCTTCTCGAGGTTGAATTACGGTGCCACCGTCGTCGGGGAAGATATACCGTGAACGAAACAACCCTTGGAATCCAGTTTCGAGTAACTCGGCTAAATATTTGCCCACCTAACGTTCCTACAACTGGACACGAACTTTACTCGCTGTCCCATAATCCCGCGGGATTTACTATTCTTTTTATCCCACGGACGCTTTATATACCTTCGCTTTCTATTATTCCACCACAACATAATGTTTTCCCATTCTCATTACTTGCATACGCATATAGCAAAAGAACTGCATTTAACGATGTTCCAGTCTTTGCAACCTCCAAGTGCAATTGCAGGGTAAAAAGTCTTGACCTATAAATGCTAGTTAAAAATTCCAAGAGCACAGTTTCGACTTTGGTATCATTCTAATTCGCCTGCTTAGCAGCATTTCTGTGCACAAAGAAGGCTGATCGATGGGGAAGTTGTGCGTTTCTAGAGCGCGGCACGGCCATTGTGCCACAGAAAGAGTTCCCCTGGCCACGGCCGGTTTCAAAGGCGATTCCCCGATTTCCTAGGACGTGCTCCTTGTTTTTCACCGTCGACGACGTGTTGTCCCGCGTTGTTTTAGCATCCGCGGCTGAACCACCGGGGCTAAATAATCGTCGGGGAACACGAAAAAGGTCCAAGTGATCGTCGACCGGCACGCGATCGAGGAAGTACCGGTAACACGTAAGGGCCACTTGGGGGGGGGGGGGGGATTCGGTGGGGCTCGGTTCAACGATAACGCTGCAACTGATAATGGTAGCGCGAACGAGCGCGGAACCCCGACACCTGTCGTCCCAGGCTGGTCCTTAGCCGTAGAGGTAAAAAATTTAATTTCAGATTTTTCTGGTGCCTACCCTCCGAGAAAATGATGTATGCCAAATTTGACAAAAAAAAAATGACGTAAAAATGTTTTGGTTATTTCCACACATCGTCTCAGGCAGCCATTGTATAAAACAAGCTCGATGCTCGAGACAGATTCCGTTTTCCCTGGGATCGAGAGGGCACTTTATGCAGCAGCCGAAAATCGTCGTCTCTATTTGCTCCTGAACGACCACTATGATTTCGAGCGAGTGCACTTTGATCGCTCGCGAAACCGGAGCACGCCAGCCGTGAATAAACACCGGCTGATCGGGCTTTGTAGGTTAATAGGCGACCGCAGGAATAAACCGGTATTCGTAACGGAAGCGATCACCGAATCGGGCACAGATTCCTGCTCGACACACTCGATCGATCGTCAATATTTTCTATCCCCGAGCACTCGAGTAGCATCGGTAGGATGAGGCGAGAAGGACGAGGGAGAGATAGATAGATAGATACCGAGAGAGAGAGAGAGAGAGAGAGAGAGAGAGAGAGAGAGAGAGAGAGAGAGAGAGAGAGAGAGAGAGAGAGAGAGAGAGGATCCCCACAGGTTTTGTCGGTTCACCTGTACACCTATCGGAAATCGACTATGGCTAAATCACTCGTCGCGCCTGATCCAATTACATTTATCGCACGCGCCGGTGCGGTGGTGGTCTCTGTCGTCGTTGAGGATGCTTCTCTCTTTCAACTGAATTTCCGTAAGTTTCCACTTAGCTAGTAATTTACCGAAGCTTCGAGTAGTTGACTTTTTACGCGGCTCTTCTTGAAACGCTCGGCCCAAGCAGCGATCCTAATTAATCGGATGCTTCTCTCGCCTTTGTTTTCCTATCCCCTTCGTTCTCGGCTTCCCGAGACGATGTTTCTGCGTACTTCGACTACGCGAAATATATGTACATGCGTGTACGAACAAAATTGTTTCGATGTAAAGACAAATTTTAGAAGACCACAAAATAGTGTCAAGTAACCCCCCCCCCCCCCCACCACCCCGCACCCCAACCCCACCAAAAAAATTGTTACGCTCTGAAAGAATATTTAAAAGGCTTGGAGAAAATGTCAAGAGGTGACAAAATAAATAAAAATAATTTCCCGCTGTAATATCAGAGAAAGATTGCGAGATGATACGATTGCACTATTGCATGATCGATACTCGTTATTAATACAATGTACCAGTTCGACAATCATAGTAAACGACACAACGAGCACGTGGAACGCGGAAAAGTTTGCGTGACAGTGGCGGTGTAAGATATTAATTGGATAATTGCACGACGGAGAGTATTACTCGGTTAGCATGTCCGACCATTGTTTGACAATACTATTTATCGCAATCAGGATATCTCGTGCGTATCGAACGTTCAAACTCGATTTTCTTAAAAGCTTTGTCTCGTTTCGAGGAATCCTCGTCCTGATTCAGGTTGCACGGGGATTATTAGGACACCCTGTACAACAAACACACGGGGGAAAGGACAACAGGCGGGGCAATCGTTAAGAACGGAGATATAGATCGACACGCGTCCTTCGTCGACGGCCATAAACACCGTCTCGTTAATAGAGCAAATATTTTTGTGTTTGTCGAATGCGGTAGGTCGCTCGAGCAAGGTGAACTTTTACACGCACGTACACCTACACACTAGTTTCTTTACATACGTGTTGGCTCGGCGACTATAATTCGCGAAGAAGATCGCAGGGAAAGGAGAAATACGCGGACGTCCGAAAACCGTGCGTAAAATTGCGGGAATGTCGGTCGATCGAAACGATTCTAGGTCGGTCGGAATTCCCTGGGGTTCCACTGTCGAAACGTGTTTCGAGTGCGAGGCTTTGCGAGCGAAAACGCGAAGCGTCGAAGGCGCGAGAAGTTCCTGTGCTTCGGCGACCTTCGCTCGAGCGCGAGCAATCAATCACGGTCAGCTTTTGCATTAGAATTAGCTGGCAGCCGGGTCTAATCGTTTACACGCGAGAGAGAGAGAGAGAGAGAGAGAGAGAGAGAGAGAGAGAGCGAGGAGGGCAGGGGAGGGGAGCAGAAAGTGAGAAAAAGAGAGAGAGAGGGAAGAGGACGGGACCGAAAACGATCGATCGTCACGCCTCGATGTTGCGCTGTTTTTCGTGCACCGCCTCCCTTTCGTTTAATTCATCCATGGCCCGAGGCGCATCCACTCCGACACACAGAGATATCTCTCCGTCCAGACACGAGACCAGACGAGACCAGACGCGTTTGCTTTTGCGGAAAGAGGACAACGCGTTTACGAATTTCGAGACTCCCCGGCCAAGCTTACGATTGCCCCCAGTCATTTCCGGCGAATGGAAATCGCTTTATCGCCGATCAACTATTCCGCCGCGGAGTATTATCCCTCTTGATATATGGGGAAATTACGGCGCGATTAGTGCATTACTCCTTTACACCTTCCTGCTATTTAGTCGATGGCTATAATACGCCGAAATGCTATGCTGCTCCTTTTATCGTTAGTCGCATGACCTACGGTTAAATAACCAGAAGCAGGACACCTAATTACGGAAACGGAAGACATCCTCGTAACAACCACACAGCGTCGGAGTAACAGCTGCAAAAAGCTATTACAAATACGTATATACGTTATCAAAGACGATACAATGGATGGTGATCTATGTAGAAATTGTTTACTAACCCTCGAAACAATGGAACACGTAAGAGAACTAACAGTTGTAGAGTACTAACAGGAATAGGGCACATTGCGAAACATCCTTAATAATAGCGTAACAGCCAGCGGAGTACATAATCTCAAGAATGAATGTAATATTACAATGAAACAAGACCCTGCCTCCTTCTTAAAAGATAAATGAGATCTCGAGGACTTGGGTAACAAAGAAGACGAGTAAACAAATGGAACATTGCTCTCGATCGAAAACCGTAAGAAGATTGTTCGTGTAACGAGAGGATGTATTATTACGCTTTGAACGAAACGAGCCGGTGTCACGGATGTCAGCGACTCGACGAGATAACGAAATGCATTTGGTCCGTCCAGGTGTAGCCGTTTCGAACGACAAAGAAGAGGCTCCGGGGCGGGATCGAGCGGAGGCAGTGACATTTAGGACAAACTTCGACTGTTCCTCTGTAAATAGAACGAGGCTCGCGAACTAGGTGCCGGGAATTAAGTATAAGTACGACGGGCCGTTAACCAGCGACCGGACGAGCTCTCGAGTGCAAACGCTAGGAAATTAAAGCAGCGCGGTTCAATTTGTTAATATCATCCCCAACGGAACGCCGAATAATCGTGACTGTAACTCACGGGACGAGGATTTTCGATAACATCAGTACCTCTATCTCTCTCTCTCTCTCTCTCTCTCTCTCTCTCTCTCTCTCTTCCTCTTTCTCTCTCGTAGCTGCCCTCTCTCACTCTGGTCTCACTCTGTCGCTCTCCGGTTGACTATATGTATAGCGAACGTCACCGGAGATTTCGATTGGCCTTCCGCCACAATGCCACTCGGCTGCCTCGTATTCTCTGCAGGTTATTAAAAAACCTAGCGAACTGGTGCATCCTCCCCGTTCATTATAAATAACGCGTTCGATTCGGACGATTCGACGATGTGTGACGCAGAAACGTGGCTTCGGGAACGAGCGCTTCCTTTTCCCCCGTAAATGACCTGAATAATTTGGAAAAATTATTCGAAACCCATTTATACGAAACCCTAACCCTAACCCACAGTGTCTATCGGCACGTGGATCTGTAGTTTTCGAGAAAGCAGTGTAGAAACTTGCAGAATCCCGTACAACTGGCTGAAAGAGTGGGTAGTAGCGATCCTTAAACTTCTCAGAAGTATTTCAAGCTTACCGGAAGTATTTGAAAGATACAGAGCTATGTAAAAAGAGATAATAAAAGCGGTGCCGATTGCCCGTGCTTATCCAAGGGCCGACCCGCAATCCTTTAGTTTCCAGGTGGTGGTTCGACCGTTCCGTTCCATTGTCCCAGCGGTTCCGATTTTCCGGGAGGCAGCGTTCACGGGCTGGCAAGTTCGAAAGGACATTAGGTGGGAAGCTAATAAAGGAAGCGTTGGTCTTGGACCGGTTCAAGGAACGTTTTAAAATTCATGGAGACCCGGGAACTTTGTCGCATTTCGCATTTCGCATTTCGCATTTCCGTCGGGAACGGCGCGCGCGGCAGCGTTCGGAACCGCGAGGAAAGGGTACTCTCGGGCTAGGCTCGTCCTCAATATTATCTCGAGTAGCACGGAAAGGTGGTGGTCCCGGTGTGTGACGTTCGAGGCACCCGAGGAGTTAAAGGAATGGAAAAGGAAGGCGAGCCCGAGCCTCAAGTGTGGATTCGCTAGTTACTATCGATCGATAACAAGGCGGTTTCTAGGTCAGGGTCCCGATACATACTCGCCACTCACCGCTACTCGGGGATATGTGCTCAAAACGCGTCCCGCAAATTCATTCGAAGCTAACCATCCAGCCACTCCGGTTCCCACAGAACAGACGGCGGACTCCCTCTCTCTCTCTCTCTCTCTCTCTCTCTCTCTCTCTCTCTCTCTCTCTCTCTCTCTCTCTCTCTCTCTCTCTCTCTCTCTCTCTCTCTCTCTCTCTCTCTCTTTCTCTCTCTGTCTCTCAATTCACCCGCCCCTCGTATCTCTCTCACCCGGTCCGCCAGCCGCGCACCGCTCTTTATCTCTCACTGTACTTTTTTCCGTTCCACTAATACGGCATCGTCGACGGTGTACCAGAAAATCGAGGGAGACGGAGAGAAACGAGAGAAAATAAAGAGATCCGGGGCTCGGGAACAAAAGGATAGGTGGCTCGATATCTCGCGCGACGGTAAAAAGTTTCATCCTTTTCGAAAAAGCGTCTATGCTGCGAAGAAACGATGGAATCTGCCGAACCTGGCATTTTTCGTACAATTTCATTCGTTTTCCACTCCCGGTCTATTAAAAATTCTGGGATCCCGGAAAAAAGAAAAAGAAAAAAGAATGAAGGGGTACACTCTACCAGAAAATCGAAAGAGAAAAAGAGAACCGTGACCGGATATCTCGCGGAACAAAAAAAGCAAATAGGTGGCTGGCTCTCTCGCTTGCGACAGAAAACAAAGTTTTCCCCTCCTTTTCACAGCGAACACCGGTGACGTAAACACACACCGCCGTGACACGCTCTTTCGAAATCGCGCATCGAACGTTTCCCGAGCGATCGAGATTAATGGAGTGCTTTCGCGAACGGATTCAACCGGAAAAAGAAAAAGAGGAACCGTTCCGAGGGGAAGACTGGCCGAGCCAGCGAACACGATCGATGCGATTTTTGGGGAAACTCGGTCGAGAGATGGTCGAGACTGCGTGGGGAGACAGCATGCTGTTCCATGCCACTTTATAATGAGTGTGCGATATTTCGTGCAGCGTGTCCGATACTTGTTCCATAAATATCCGGGCTTCTGGAAAATTTAGACGTGCAACGTATCGGTTCGATACTATACCTTCGATTGTATAATTGTACAGTAAACGAACCAGTTCGTTTTTAATGTTTCTGTGCAATCTTCAATCCATTGGTACACTCAACGATCATTTCTATCGAATTCTTCAACAGAATAACTCGAATAACAAAACCCTATCCACGAACGTCTTGAAATAGCAACCTCGGTACACATGAAACAATTACAAACATCGAACAGCCCGAATAGTCCACTTAAGGATCAAATATCAAACACAGACACAGACGCAGACACAGACACAGAGACGTCGCAATAGAAGCAAATAAATAAATGGCTACGAAAGCAGGATAAAGAAAGGAGAAAGGCTGAAATAATATGTGAAAGGATTGGATCCGGAACATCGTATCTCGCGGACCAATCCCTTTCGGCGAGGCACCGAAATAAAAATCTCCCCGCGAGAGCGGAGCTTTTCTTTGGTGGAAAATCGAACCGGGCCATCCAAGAGCGCGAAACAGTCGTCTAATTGATGATCGTCCTTTTCTTTGCAGCGGCGCGCGTGACCTGACCCATTTATATAACCGAGAGAACGGTGCACCGTACGTGCATAGGCCCCGAAATCAATTTCAACGTCGAGATTACCGGGTTACCTTCTGGATTAAGATTCCTATCGATCACGCCACCCACCGATCCCAACGCGTCTGTGTGCAACGGGTCTGGGTTAGCAAATGTTCGCTGCTCGGCTACTCACGTGTACGAATTTTATAGTGTTCGCTCTGTTCGTGGACGACGTGTTGATTCCCGTCGATAAATATAGAAAACACACGCGGAGAAAACTCGTTCGCGGAATGTACGCGTCTCCTGCGAGATTAACCGATTAGAAGGAGAACACACAGGTATGGGAATCGCTTTCGAAACGATTAGAAAATATTCTAGGATCTATGAAATAATTGTCAGAGAGAATGAGGAGAGGAGAGAGCGTGTTCTTTCGAGGCTGGCAACCGTGTTTCCGGCGAATGGGGCACGTCACCGTCGTAAATTTCCACCGCCGATCGACCGGCTGTAATATTATTGTTCAGGGTCCTTCGCCATTGGAGCGAGTGACATTCGAACGGAACGGGCAGAGGAGGGGGAGAGGTGGTGGGCGGCGGGTGAATCGGTGGAAAAACGGTGAAATCGTGCGGCCACTTTTCCCTTCGTGAAACAGTAATTGCCGCGAATCGTTCCGCCCGCGATCCGGAGAATATAATTTCGATCTATCAGCGGAACAATAAAAATCGGCTGCTATTCAGGAAGGTTATGGCTTATCAAGCCCCGTTTCTCTCTCTCTCTCTCTCTCTCTCTCTTTCTCTCTCTCTCTCTCTCTCTCTCTCTCTTTCTGTCACTCTTTCTCCCGCATTATTATCCGCTGGCAAACATTGCCAGACCTTGCGCTCGGCCGATGAAAAATAACGTTCCGGGAGCTTTTTTTCTTTCTAGGATGAGGCCGCGCGCGGCTCGATCTATAAATACACGGAGAGGACAGCGAGGCAAACGAGCCGCGAAAGAGAGAGAGAGAGAGAGAGAGAGAGAGAGAGGGAGAGAGAGAGAGAGAGAGAGAGAGAGAGAGAGAGAGAGAGAGAGAGAGAGAGAGAGAGAGAGAGAGAGAGAGAGAAAGGAAGCGCGTGCTCGCATTCATTTAGCAGTCACCGTCGGACTCGTATCGCTGCCGATTAATCGGATGCGGGACGGCCTTTGCGAGCCCCAAGTATATTGTTCGATTCGATCTCTATCAAAAAATTGATCGAGATAAGTCCGACGCGGATGGAATCGAAGAACCGCGGCTTGGGCGCTCGTCGCCAGAGGGCTGCTGGAGATCCTCGGCGATCTTTACATTGTGAGAATCGCCTAACGCCTCGGTCTTTTTTCGCGGAAACCCAATTTCGAAGATTGTTTTCGGAAAATGGGGAGAAGAGTCGCCGGACTCGGCTCGTTGGCGCCAAAGGGGAAATGAAAGTGCTTATTCGGGTTTATTAGGTTACGCGAACAGTATCTTTTTTCTTATTTTAAAGGTTTCCTTAGAACACAAAGTTTCAAGATCACTGAATTTTTGAGTGCGAATAATATATAGTTTACGATCCTCGCCTAAATCGGCTCGATATCCTCCAAAATGTGGATATAAAAACATGTAGGTTTATGGAGTAGAAACTAAAAGTTTCTACCTTGAAAAGTTGGACAAAAATGAGCTACGATGAGTAGGGCACTTTAATCATGTTAAAAGCCTCTTTGAGTTATGTTGCGCGCGGCGTAAAGAGAATTTCGTTGGTTTAGTAGCAACAAAGTAGTGCTAGCAGATAATGAACTGATCTCATTTCTTGTCTTGTTCGAAGCAAAGTGAAATCCTTCGAAGAGTACTTTTGTCTAAAAATTCAGATTTCAAGTCTATTGGAAAAATGGATAAGTTTCGGTGTTTAAAGTGTTCGTACAAGGTTGAACAAGTTCGAGGACGCTTTAGAAAAGTAAACCTGATCCCCTTGTAGGTGTAGAAGCGATCTTGAAATATCTTAAAAGCCTGTCTTCCTCGGTGAACACGCACGTCCGACTATAGCCCGACCTATTCCACTGTATTCAAAATTTCACGTGTATCGATCTCGGTTGCGTGTCGCCGTTTGACTCAACTTTTGCCGAGAATTAGCACAGCTTGCAAAAAGTAGTTTAGAAAGTCTTTAAAGGTCCTCGAAAGCGTTCTAGCAACATTAGGCGGGGCCCTTTAAAAGTCTGGTACGTTAACGCACGTATTAATTCAATATGAACAACCAGTATGCATCGCACGGAAGTTGAGAATTAGATCTCGTCGAAAATTGACCTATCGATCGCGACCCAATTTAATTCTGAAAATATAAATGTTCCTGATCGTTGAGGGTTCGAAGGTCCCCGAAAGTTCCCAAGGGCGTCCCGGAAACGTCACCGGGAGCCCTTTAAAGTTCCCACCGTGGGTTCCGAAAGTTGCGAGGCCCGCGCGTTCCCTGGTCCGACCGCAGGCCGATCTATTCTACCGATTCGCATGTTCTACGTGTACACCGAGCGGCGAAAAGAGATACACTTTCGCTAGGCGAAAACACAGCCAGCGAGGCGCGACCTGCACGACATTGAACTTCTGGCTCGTTATCGTCGAGTGCTCGCAACGCTTAATTACTTCGACGTACGTACGTACATGGACAGAGACGCGCACAGTCGTTGGCCATGCAACAAAACGAGCGCAAAAGCACCGCGAGACCGCGAGACGATCCGCGCACACATCTAGTCGCCGTCACTGAAATTTTCATCGACTCGAAGACGTTCCTGAGAACGCGCACCGAGAATACGTGTTGTACGTCGGATCGTCCTTAGGCCGCTTAATATGTAGGTTAATTGGGTTATAATCCGAGGCCTTCGGAACTGTTGCGAGACGGCCGGATTTCAATCGGAATTTTAAATTCGATCGAATAGACCGTGCTCCGCCGACTGAGCCGGGAATATTAACGAAGCCAGTTTCGGCGGACTATGGTACAGTTATTAACGCGTCGTGGCTACCCTCTGGTGGAACCAAACGCTCGATGGAACGTCACTTTCTTTTTCTTTTTTTGCAGGATTGTTCGAGCAAGTCTAGCTTTTAAATATTCTCGGCCGATTTTTCCGCATCGTTTAAAATAATAGAAAATGATGTTCTATTTCTTGTCGTGGAAATGCAACGGACACTTTGGTAGGGAAGTTGTTGATCGATTAGCAGACGGGGACTTCGGGTCCACCGGGTATACACGCGAGCAAGCCACAACCCAAGGTTCCGCGACCGAGAAAAACGTTCCCCGATATGTTTCACCGGGTTAAGAGTCTCCGGCTTGACCCGGCTGTCGATAGAGAGGCCAAACCCGCCCCGTAACCGCCCCTCGAACCTCCGCCACGCCTCGGCGGCCGTAATAAGTGTTCCCGCGACTCTACATTTAAAAGCACTTTATACGATAGAGCTTTCGGAAGTTTTGTGGTTCGTCGGGGCGGTTCGGCGCATCTCGAAAGAGAGAAAGAGAATGAGAGAGAGAGAGAGAGAGAGAGAGAGAGAGAGAGAGATATGCTGAGGGTATATGCTCCTCTCTCTCTGTCTCTCTCTTTCTCTCTCTGTCTCTCTCTCTCTCTCTCTCTCTCTCTCTCTCTCTCTCTCTCTCTCTCTCTCTCTCTCTCTCTCTCTGCGGATACGGCGACGGGAAGCGAGAGACGACGCGACATCGTGCCAAGAATGTTAACCGGGTTCGCGAGTTACACGGAACGCTGATCGACGGTCTTGGAAATCCACGGGATCGGAAGACGATCGATTACTTCCGGTCCGCGACTTTCGGTGACGGCGCCGGATGTCACTAGGATCCTGCCGATTCGTGCTAGTTTCATAATTCCTTAGTTAGAGGACAACGAACACGACATTGTCAGGTCCACTGCATCGTTCACGATCTGTCACGATACTCTTGGAATATGTGATTAGACTATTCAACCGAGTTTAGATTGATAGATTTGATTGAAACTCGTTTTCTGCACCGAATCGAATTTCTTGTCCATCGTCGTCGATCTGTACTCTCCTAGCTCGACATTTTGCGATTTAGGTTATAGAACGGGGTTTGGGCGACCGTAAACGAGTCGGTCGCGCGGAACTTCTGGAACAATGCTATCTAAAGACTACGATCTAACTCGGCGGTCTAGAGCGCCGACTCGTTTTGTGTCTTCGAATCGAATCTTCGACGGTTCGGGGAGCAGTGGAACGCAGCCGATGCATCAATCCAGCGGTATGCTATTTTAGTATCCACGAATCGCGAACTCGTTGTAAATCGTCGTCGCGACGAGATCGAGAGACAGTCGCGGAAATCGGGAGCCGATCGCGTACGTAGAACGTTCTAAAGAAAGCTACGCTATTATTGTCAACCTGTTAACCGGGCTACACGATTATGCTCGTCTTCTTATTCTTTTTCTTTTTTTCTTTTAGAATTTTCAACGATTTTTCTGTTGTTCGATTGTTGTCGGATTTTTAAAGTTGAGTGCAATTGGTGAGACGTCGATACTTACGTTAAATATTCTAAACGAATGATCTAATTGCATTTGACGTTGGAGGCATCCTATCTTGGCTGTATTCGTTACAAAGAAAATTTCGGCAGCACTATGCTTGCTAGTGCAGATGTGATTTTTTTTCTTGTAGAAAATGTCGGTTTTGATGTGTACTCTCGTGTCAATAAGTTGCGTATTTGAAACTTGCATGACATATTTTTATGACTCGTATGTAAATCGATTGTAATTCTTATTGACATAAGAGTCGAGGAGATGCTTTACTGCCAGGCTAGAAAATACAAGTGGTTTTTATCCGGCCAAAGTATAAATGCTAAACTAAATACTAAACTATGATCCTCAAGACCTACGACCTGGCAGCGAACGCGTTATATTTCTGTGCGACAAGACCAAATAGAATGTCTCTACGTTATCGTAATTTCTGTACGACAAGCGGTTAACCCCTTGCCTTATATGGTACAGTCAGCGTTTTCCTCCAATCGCTGAATATTAATAACAAAGAAAGGATAATTGTGTTCCAATTCGAGATAAACGAATAACATAAATATTCAGTTGATTCTTATTAGATCCGATATCTTCGATATCTTTACTAAGACTCGATATCACGAGGCAAAGGGTTGAAAGCTTTGTGATTATTTCCTCGAGTACTAAAAATGCAAGAAAATGTTTCGGACAAAAGTTGTAAGCGGTATCAAGGAGAACGTATCGCGATGATAATTGTTTGACCTTGCCTGGGGGATGATTGTTCGATGAGTGAACTTACTTGGACAGTTCGACACTAACTGTCAGAGCGACGAATGAATTTGCACAGCCAATACTTGTATCATCGCGACATCGCGTCCTTGGCAGAATAGAATTTTTCTTTGAAACGATGCTCTGTACTTTGAATGGTTAATGGGGAAAAGAATCTAACGTGTGGTAGAGCAGATATATATATATATATCGTATGTTATTGTAGTTTGTGGCAAAGTGGAGCCAGTTAACAGGTGAACGTCGCTAGGACATCTAAGAGCGTGCTGTTAGCGCTAAGGCAAAGCGGCAAGCGAGAGTGATAGAGTGTGGAGTTGGTATACCGGCGCGGGACTGACCGTCGTGGAGCGGATCGATCGTGTGGATCATAAGCTGTAGCAGGCCGTGCCTGAACTTGGCGTGGCTCTCCCTGGAATGAGACGAGGGGCCACCGTGGGCTCCCTGCTCGCAGCCCTGGCCATGCCCGGCCGTGCCACCGGCACCGCTGCTGCTGCCACCCCTGCTGCTGCACCCGGCCTCGACGCCCGCCGGTATGCCGCTGCTTCCGCATGCACCCGAAGCGCCGCCCACGCTCGTCTCGCTACTGTTCGTCGCGTTCGGATGCTGCTGGAACACACACGTCATTTCGTCTCTCAATACAAACGTACAATCTCACCTCCTCTCGTCCTCTCCACATCATATTCATCCTCCTCTAAACTCTAAGCGATCTCTACACTACACTACACTACACACGCAGCGTCCGCCACGTTCCTCGGCCATCGCAAACTGCACCGGCTCGAGGCTTTCGATCGTTCAAAGGTACGATTTCAATCGGGACAGGATCTTCCAAAAATCCTTACAACTTCCTTGGAAGAGAGGCGAGCTTCCTTCCCGAGATCGTTCGAACCAACTTTTCCACAAAGATTTTCTCAAACGAAAAAGTTACTCTTCCAACGACCTTTGGAATCACCCGTTTCAACCAAGTATACTCTAGACGCATAACGGGATGATTATTCATCGATTTTATTTTCTGGTATAAGAGGCTGACTTCTTAACGTCTTCGATTTATCAACACATCAATTTATCGTACAAACACGTACAATCGAATCAACATATGAAATAATCGCAATCTTGTCGTCTCAACGAGGAAATCGATCGTTCCGATAGTTTCAATACTTTTACAAATACCCGCAATCTACACGGGACACAAACATGTTTCTACAATTTATAGTTTGCAGAACAAATGGCCAAATATTGTTTGCAACCCAATTTCCTGAGTACGAATGCTGACCGTTGGAGAAATAGTGTCGAATATTTTTTCAGGTTTTCCGGCAACGTTTATTTTCCGGTTCGTGTCTCTCCGTGGTCTAGAAACAAAACATTTGGTGGTTGTAGCGAGATTTGTACTATTAACACAGAATCGCAGAAAAATTGGCATACCCTCAAAAAATTCGTTCGATTCGAAATACCACTGCGTATGTAATATGTTTCGATGACTTACATTAACCGTGACTCGTTGCACACGCCTAGAACAGCGATCAAAGAAAAACTACTTTCGAGAGAAGATGTCGGGGGCCACCACCAAACGAATTTATGTCACGATCCAATAGAAGACTCCAGCGATACCGGAAGCGGAGGATCTGCTCGAGAATGAACGTGTCCTCTTCGTCCGTTCGGACACTCGGTTTCGAACAAACGATCCCTCCGATCGTTTCTTTCCCCTACCTATCTCCCGTTCGACGGCGGCCAGGTAACAAATGGGAAGGAAGATGACCCCGTCTCATCGGCTATGCATGAAACGCTCTAAGGCAGCCGTCGCGTCACGTCGCGTCGCGTCGGTACGGCCAGGCGCGCGGACCGTCTCCGCGGGTATCCAGGTCGTTTCCGGATAACCGAGCAACAGCTTTGGTCACGGATCACGGTTCAGGTCTCTCTTTCTGGATCCCGCGAGCTCGTCGAAGCCCTCTCACCTTTTGTTCGTTCGGATACGGATGAATCGGGCCTGAAAGGAGGCCCGACCGAAAGCCGCGAGAGACAATCGTCAAGCCGAGCCGATTGCGCTCCGACGACCCCGTTTTGCATTCGATTACTCGCGAATTATGTCGCCGCCGGATCCGAGGAATCAGTCCAGTGTTCGGTCGCCCTTTGTACGCCCCTCGGACTAAACCTCTTTCTCTTTCACGTTGCTTCATCCCTTATGTCGTGGCTTTTCTTTCAATCGTAAACACTCGAGCTTTTGCATTCGGTGCGGTAGATGTGCTTGGAGAATTGCGATATTCCAAGTGTTCCTCGCCAATATCTTTTATTCGGTATATAAATTCGTTTGATTGTATTCGGTATCGATTTTTGTCTTCCTTTTCGTTAGAGATATTCCAACGATGAATACATCAGAATTCCAAATTCGCTGCGAAGGTTATGATACGTGTTATTCGGAGGGGGATAATTAGAAAACGCAGTGCGTTGTTCCGAGGCCGCGGAGTTACGAGGCTGTAGTCAGACTTCTGGCGTCGGATACACTGTGTCGTTATCTCGTGCCACCCTCTCCCGCACCGTTCCCCACTACTCGGTCTAGCCGATTCTATGCAAATGATGCAAATTCGCGGGCCAAACCCCTCGCGAATTCGTAAACAGCTGGTACTATCGTGCGCCGCGCCGGCGGCGTAACAGCCGCAGAAAGTTTGGTTAATACGAGCGAGCGAGCGAGCGAGCGAGAGAGAGAGAGAGAGAGAGAGAGAGAGAGAGAGAGAGAGAGAGAGAGAGAGAGAGAGAGAGAGAGAGAGAGAGAGAGAGAGCGGCTGGCAACGCGAACGCCTACAGGGAGATGCAGGGGACGAGCCAACTATGCGAACGGGTACGATAGAATTTCCACGGAGTACACGCGAAACATAGTTCTCTCATTACGGTCACGCTCCCCCGTGAGCTCGCAATTTCAAAATCTGTTGCCCACGGACAACGCACGAGAATTAATATTCGATCTTCCGTGGGGCCGATAAGATCCTTGTTCAAACGTTTGCTGCATCGATGACGCGCCGTAGTCGAGGTACTGTCATAATTAGAATCGAGTCGTCTGATCAGGGTAATTGATTCGAATGCGATGGGACAAAGTTACCGTGGACGTTTCGTGTACGCTGGCGGTGATCAAGGAACAGTGTCTGTACGAGAACACGACACAAGTGACATATCGGTCGAAAAGTTTTCACACACATACACACACTATATCCAACATTCCGGTTCTCTCGCAGTAAAAATTCGAATCGAGAAAGAAATATCGTCGCCGATAAACTAGGTGCTGATTGAGTACCAGGGTCGATCATCGGGTGGATGGTTATCCCTCTCGCTCGTAAATTTCAATGCGTCATCGGGCACCGGAAGTTCCCTTTAAACGGGTTCGGGCTATGCTCAAGGGAACTCGTTAACGAGGAACCGTCATCGTTCTCCTCCTCCCTTGAATTTTTGCTTCGCTAACGAAAACTCGCAGCCTCGAAGTTCGACGTTAATCTGGAAACGAAGCACGGGCCGGCGTAATGCCTTCTGCTGTTTCGAATTTCTCATTCTCTCGAGTGTACTTTATCGGAGGAGTTTTCGTAAAGTACCGAAGAGTCTTCTTAGTTGGCTTTCGCGTACCGCGAACCGCGTCTCGTTCACCGTCGACCTCTCTTTCACTCTTCCTTCCACTCTCCTCTCCTTTTTCTTCGTTCTCGTTTATCGAGCGGACCGCCATATTTCGAACTAGACACTGTCTAACCTGTCCATCCTATTTCCCAAGTTTTCGACGCGTTTCGTCTCTGTCGTGCATACTCTGGCACTGGCAGAGAGAGGGTAACTTTTTTCCCCTCGATTCGTGCTCCCTCCCCTGATCTGGCAACACTGCAGAGGACATGGGCGCCGGGAAGCGATATAGCAAATTCGTTTGAACCGAAAAACAAGAGAGAAACGGTGGCGAATTTGTTGGATGCAGGTGCGTTCGACTCTGCCGGTTCAGACAGCTCGATTACCGTATATTTTTCCTTCATGATTCGTGGCGGCGCGGCGCGGCGCGGCGCGGCGCGCGACCCCTCGCATCGAATGTTTCGGGCTTTGGAAAAATGGCGGATCACCGACACGCGTTACTCGGTACAACGAGATTGCTTTCGGATTCAAACTAATTCGGTGAACAATAGAACTCCATTTATCCGAGCGCCGTTTATTCGAACGGAATTTATCCGAATGCCCGATTAACCCATTAACGGAAGACGAATTAACTCGTCGTGGTATTCAGCGCCGTCTTCCACTGATTTTTCAGGTTGATTCGCGCAGTCGATCGAACTGCTATTGCGCCGTAATCGTTGCACTTGTGTTGTTGCTTTGTTCGTTGATGCACAAGTATTATCCGATTGATTTTATTATGTGCACACGTCGAGTCGCCGATCGTGCCAAGAGAGGTCCTGCGAATTTCCGCTGACTGTTCCACGGCCGGTATTTGCTCCCGTTGTTAAAAATTGTGCGAGTTCGGAGCATGTTAAAGGATCCCGGAGCCGAATAGTGGGTCGAGTGGTGCAAGTGCCTAACCCAGCGACGCGACGGGTAGAGCGGGTATGGAGGATCGGATCGAAGTCGGGTCTCGGCCCGAAGCCGAAGCTTCGGGGATCGTCGCCAAAAACTGGCAGCAACTCCTGCGTTTGCCTTTGCTGCGAACTGCATATATGTATGTACCTGCGTCTGCAGAATATAAAACTCGCTCTACCGGACAATCGAACGGAGTCTCGGGGTGTCCGGGAGGATTAACGACGCTCCGCTTCGCGCCCCGCTACCCTTATCAAATTTATGGAATTTT
The DNA here is from genome assembly GCF_050948215.1 of Halictus rubicundus. NCBI lineage: Eukaryota > Metazoa > Arthropoda > Insecta > Hymenoptera > Halictidae > Halictus > Halictus rubicundus. The sequence continues at coordinate 66,071 of NC_135165.1, read as the reverse complement.
ACTTTGCCTACTTTTCGCCCGGAAAATTTATTCGTTCACTCCGGAATCGTCGTTTCCCACCGAATTAAATCCGTTTCTGATTTCAATGCTTCCATTCGAAAAATCCTGTACGTGTTTCAATTAGCGTTTCTATTTCTTGTACGCGTGACCTAGAACATTCTTCTACCCGAAAGTACCTAGGACGGTAGCAAAGGAGACTCGTTTTGTCCCCTGATAGCGCGACGCGTTCGATCCCGTGTTTTATTTCGTCGGCTCGTTCCGCGGTCCGCGTCGATATTTTCGCGAGCAAACACCCTCCAGCAGCGAGTTTATTGCGGGAAAACCGTCACGACCCTCCACGGTACACACCTCGGAGCGTGTACCTCGAAGACGCTGGATTTTCCTCGACGACTCGCGGGAAAACGTTGCTGGATATTACGATCGCGATAAATCATAGCCGAGACAGAGAAACACCCTGTTCGCCTCGCGGAACTTGGCCTCGCCGAAGAATACGAACAACGCGCGGCCGCACTTGACCAGATTTTCTTATTCATCTTGGAACTTTGTCATCGATGTTCCGGGAATAATTTATGGCGCCGAAGAGCTCGCCGAAGAGCGCGTCAATTATAAAGCGTTCCATTCCCGTGCTGGATCAGTCAGAAATCTATCTTCTGCGTTGAGGATCTCCGTGTATAGAAATTACGCGTGTCGTACCGTGTATGAAATTAGGGGAGTTTAACCGATCGCTTTGACGATTTTCAGCGAGATCGTCAGCTGGAGCGGCTTTCGCCGACAGCTGCTCGAATCCGATCGAGCAATTGTGTTTCGCGGAGCTGCCTGCAGGAAACAATAGCGAAACTTTCGAATCGGGGACACGTCAGGCTCGCGAAATTCCGCGATCGCCGTCCCGCGTATCGTTAACGCTTAGCGACTCGACTCGGCCGCGAATAAAGCGACGGACGTTAAACCATGCCATTCCCGGGTCGACTGTGTCGAGAGAGCCTGTGACGCGCCTTAACCGTGGCCTGTGCCGGTGCTCTATAACAAATATCGCTGAATTCGCGTCTTCTGGAGTTTAACCCACATACTCGGGCTTGCGAACGTCAGCTGACTCGGTTTTACGAGGTTCCTCGAACGTTTCCGTGCTACCGGCGCATATCCGTCGCTCTCTCACGTGTCCTGCAAAATCCTCGGCTACCGACGGAGCCCTGACCTTGACCTAGATTCGCCGCCGGAAAAAAAAAAAGAAAATACTGCGAGAGCTTCGCTTGCCTGACCGAGCTTGCTCGCTTGCTTGTGCGCGCGCACGCGCCCGTGTTCGCGAAAAACCTGAAAGGGAAGAATCCCCGCGCAATTAACGACGGCTGTGCGTATGAGAGTAGCTACCAACTAGAGGAGACAAGTCCGGAAAGGGAAAAAAGGGTAGCGAGTCGGTAGGAACCGAGGACAAAGGGACCGGGCGAAAAGAGGATCAAGGGACAGAGTACGCCGAGTGATTTCTCTAATCGGACAACGATGGTCGATCTGCGACTCGTTCCGAACCCCGTTGCCTGTGGTTACCGGTTCTGTCCTAAACTAAAAACTCTCTGACGTTGCTAGGACAGACAGACGATTTCGATCGTGTTTAGAATATGTCTAGCTTGCGTAGGAACTGGAGTTACGTCACTAAAACTGGGTTAGTTTCTTTGGCTCGAACAGACGTGTACAAGGTCGTAGTTTCGTTTAACATCCTCTTCGCCTGAATCTTGTAGACACGTGAAAGTGAAATATTAAATTATGGTTTCCCATCTTCTGGCTTCCCTCGTCCCCTCGGTACGCCCATCAAATTTCACCCTCGCCGAGCGCCCTTGGTGTTCGCAAGTATACCTTAAGTTTTCAAAGGAAAGATAACGGGCTAGATTGTCCGTAGTCGGCGACACCGTGCCTGGACAAGAGTCGGCAGCTAGACGAAGAAGCACTTAACGGCCTGTTATCGGTAAGAGCATTATAGTTAATTATACGCGAAGTCGGCCATTCATTAGATGGCGAGGCGGTACAACCGAGGAAGAAAAGCGAGACGGAAGCGGCAGTGAAGAGGGCGGCGGAGGTTCGGAGCGTGTGCTCGGTGCCAAGTAATAGAAATATAGTCCTCTGCCGGTGATGCCATAATTTCTATCCTCTATTCATCGCCCGGCCGTATTTAATAAAAAGTTTCCGTGGGGCTTGGCCAAATTACCCGGGAAATAACTCTGATTAGCCAGCCTCGATGGTCTGTGCTCTCTCGATCTGGGATCGTTACGGCGCGGCGGCGGCGTCTCGAAATGAAGTAGGCTCGGAGAGTAAGAGAGGGAGAGCAATTCATTGTTCTCGGTCGCACGCGCGCCACCGACATGTATAATTCAAACCGAATGGAAAGTAATCGCGGAACGCAACGAGGGCACGCCGGAACAGAACCAGCAACAGAATCCGCCTCGGTCGGTTCTGATTAATTCATTGTCAGTCGGACTGCTGATCGGAATTTCAAAGCAACAACGCCAACAAGCTAGAACCCCATTCGGAAAAAGGAACGTACTCCGAGTATAGTGTGCGAGTCTATAAAACATAACGGTATGTATCAATAAAAATTAATTGCGTGTCGCGTCGCGTCGCGTCGCGTCGCGTCGCGTCGCGTCGCGTCGCGTCGCGTCGCGTTGGTCGATTCTCACTATTTCGAATATGTCGATTTTACTGTTTCCACTGCGCATAATTCCTTCACTGTTTCTACCGTTTCGACTATTTCCGACTTGTTTCACCGCTTCTACCGTTGTGTCCGACTTGTTTCATTCCGTCTACCAAAGTCTAAGGGGAGTTGCCGATATTCTACCAAGCCACCTCTACCTTTCTCCCTGCAAGAACCACGTGAAATCCAGCCAATCAAAGAATTATCGATTGCCCTTTCAACAGAGCCACTAATCAATCTTCTCCGCGATAGAGCACCACCAAATTCCTCCTCGAACCAGCTACAGAGTGTAACGATACAAAACAGTCTTCTACAATAGAAAATTGCATTGTCTCTCGCGTTAGAAATGTTGTCGAAATTTCGATCGCGTTTATAACACCGTTATAACACCATTTCGAGGCTCAGCAAGTTCTTTCGCGGATCCTGTAGCAGCGTGCAGGAACCTTGAAAAAAGACGTGGGATTTGCAAAGCAGCACTCATCGCTTCGCGGCGAGATCGCGAATTTTTCCAGCGAGGCGAAGCGAAGCGAAGGCCGCGGAACAATCCGATCGCGGGAGAAGTTAGTTAGGGGAGGAGGCGAGTGTGCCGCATTGTCGGCCCGTCAACAAGCAAACGGCCGCGACGAGTGAAAGGATACGGGCGAGGCAGTTCGAGGAGCGAGTTCGAGCAAATGGCGGGGACGTTCTCTCGCGATACGTACATGTTGTTTTTCTCTCTCTCTTTCTCTCTCTCTCTCCCTCTCTCTCTCTCTCTCTCCCCCTCCCACCTCTCACCTCTCCCCTTTCTCCCTCTTTCTTGCGCTACTCGGTCCCTTTTCAGGTGGAGCGCGGCCTGTAGAAGAGTTCCATTGAACGGGAAACGCGGCGAGTAGGCCAAGTGAGTAGTCGCGCGGACCGGATTCATCTGGACTTTGGTTCTTCGTCGCATTTGAACAATGCCGAGCCGACGCTCGATTGTCACCGACATCTTTTGCTGCAGAATCGCCAAGGACGATCGTTGTTTCGATCAGGAAAACTTTCCGAGCCTGTTTCCATCTCGTCCGCTCGACGGAAGACAATTCGCAATCGTTTACGACAATGGAAGCAGGGTAAGATATTAAGCCAAAGAAAGGAGGGTGCATTCACTCATCGGGTTCGGTTCGAAACCTTCTTCACTGTGAACGGACGAACGAATGAAGAGGTCAAGCTCGTACGCCTAATAAAGCTCGAGTGGTGTCTTCGGTGGAACCATCGGAGCGGGTCCATTGGATGCCGATGAGTCGGATAGGTTGATGGTCGACGGCATGAATGGAGCAGCAGCTAATATTAAGGCCTCTGGTGCATACGGCGCGCATTACGGTGCACCGGGGGCTGGCAAGCGCTCGGACCGTGGCTCGCCGGAATATATTCGTAAATAAATGATCGTCCGGCCTTAGCCCCGGGGCTTCGATTCACTGTCTTCCAGCCCCACCGTTTCCATCATTTTTTCACCCCCACGCTCGCTCTGAACGACCGCCAACCCGTCCAGGATACGTCCGCGCGCTGTCTTTCAGCTCTTCTTTTAACCACGGAGGTATAGATAGACTCGGTGGACACATTCTCCGATGCAATGGTATCGTTTCCTACGTGCACCGCCATTCATAATTTACACCACCTTCGCCTAGGCTCGCTCATATTTGTTTCGCCGTAGCCGGGCCGGCTCCGCGTTTTATTCGAACTCGGCGCAACTCCCGTGTCGATAAATGTGATTCGAGAAGAATGGAACTGTGGAGACTGTTGCTCGCACTACCTCGCTGCCAAGAATACATATGCACGTTCGACGCTGTCGTGCGTTGACAGAGGCACGCGTGCTGCTGCCATGCCGGCTCGCATGTGTGCATTCGATTACAGCCGCCTGGTAGCCACGACAGGCACGGAACTTTGCGAATCCGTCGCTTTAGAGACAAATTCGATAGCAGCGACGTTCCCTGAAATTTCAGTCCTTCGTGGATATTGCGGTAAATTCGCATCGATCTTTCTGAGCGAATGTAGTGGTATGTGGTCCTTTGTAAACGCTCGACGTTGATTCTTCTTCCGGAAAAAAGGATCAGACTGTCGGCATTTTTATAGCGATTAGAAGTTTTGAAAATTCTTTTATTTTCAATGCTATTGATAGCCATGCCCGAAACCATGGTTCGTAATAACCCTACAGAAGAGAGAAATATAATCGTAGTTTCTGTGTTCTGCAACTAATGCAAGCGCTTTTGATTTTACATAAAGATCCGCAGTCTAGTCTAGAATTGTCGTATCATAGCAAAATGGGACATTTCTCGGCAAACAACAAACCAGAACGAGATTCTCTGCGCTATAAGAGTCCCAACAACACCGGAACCTTAAAACGTATTGTTCCCGAGCCAGCCACATTAATTTTACGATTCGCTATACATTCTTACGGTAGAATTGTTCCGGGAGCAATTCGCCAGAGCCGAGAATTGGTTCGCCGGTGCCGTTTCCGTCTTGATAATTCCCGACCCGATCGTTTTATCGAGTGTGGGAGCCAAGGAGCGGCACAGTGTTCGAAAAGATCGTGGTCGGGCTGTTTAAAGCCGGCTCCCCGGGGAGTAGCGTGGTCGGAATTATTGCCGTATAATATCCTCGTTTCGAACCGCAAATCGCGCAATCCTGGCGTAAACTGTCCCGAAGCGTCGCCCATGCCCCGACAAAGCGTGGCAAAGCGCGTGGCGAAGCGTGCCAGAGCGTGCCGCACAGCGTGACAAAGCGCCGTGACGATGACACTGTCCTCGACACTTTGTCCCGTCGAATCGTGCGTTGTCCATTTAATTAGAACTTGCGCGGCTCGCGGCTCGCGGCTCGCGGTTCGCGAACATGGACCGACCAACGCAACGAAACGCAACGCAACGGAACAAAAGAAACTAGCGATATTGCGCGGCGACTCTGTCCCCGATGTTCGCCGGAATTAATGTCCGCGAAGCGCGTACCCGTTGACGGTTAATATGGTTTATAACCGGCGCATTAGTATAATGCCGCGGCGTTTCCGTGGTCACGCGAGAATCCGTGATTTCGCCGCCCGAAATCGGTTTACTAGAACACGAAAACCGACTGTTTTACAAAAATGTATTTATTTAGATTTTCTGCCACTTCTATCGTAACATTATTGCAATTTTATCGTAACGTATACACGAATGCATCCTTGCGCTCCTAATCATTGTAAATTCAAACATTTAGAACCCGTCGTTTTCTAAATCTACCGTTAAATCTCCAAATTATTCGACCACACCAATCATTAATTCGCCCTAACCAGCAATTACAACGGCCGTAAATACAATGAGCTGTGGTTAACGATTACGCAAAGTGTCTCCTAACAGAATTAACAGGAACGCGTTAAACGTAGTTACGAATGTATACACGAATTTACAATTAGTCTGTCCCTCAGCGAAATTGATAGATTTCGTGGAAATAAATCAGAACGAAGACGGTGGAGACGCCATGTCGAAAAAATATAGAGCCAATCATAATTATGCAAACGACTCTAAACTTTGTTCAGACGGATTGTTACACTTTCGAAACAAAACTATTTCATAACTATGGTTAGGTTATAGGCTAAACTATACGATAATATAGTACCTGCGAGCGGGGAAACTTTGCGATAAGTAGAACATCGATAAATATTTGACGCGTATATTTTTATAGCAACCTTGATGTTTGCGACAGAAAAATAACCCCGTAAAATTGGAAAGCTATCTCGTGAAATATTTCTGACGGCGTTTGGACGTGGAAAGTGGCCCTAAACGAGTTCCGAGCCATAAGTGCTCTTCTTTCAAGGATTACGGGATTCTGTTATTGCACTAATTTTTTAGTGAAGCTAGAATAGCTAGCTAAAATCGCTTATTAAGAAACCTGCTACAAAACCTGATAAAACACGGTCCATTTAGGAGAAGCCAATTTTTAAAAAAAGCTACAATATTCCTGCACGTTCGAGCCAAAAGCGACAGTAACCACGTTAATGTTCGCCGGAGCATTTCGCAGCAATTTTTCGCAAATTCGAGCGAAACGGGCCGAAGTATGGCGACGTCCCTCGAGGCGCGCGTGGTCCAGCAAACGAGAGATAAAATCGAGAGAAACGGACATCGGGACAGTTCGAAGAGACGGGTTTTTGGGTCGAGACCGATTACTATTTCCGTTCCGGGAGCCACGATAATGGAGCTTATCGCGACGAGGCGTGTAGCATTATTTAGACCGAATAGAGCGAGAAAAAGCAAAGACGGCGAGAGAGAGAGAGAGAGAGAGAGAGAGAGCGAGAGTCACTCGAGATCTGCGTTCGCAAAGTTTGCGCCAGCTACTTTGGCTGGCGAAACTCTCCGGGCGAGTTCTGCCGGCTCGAAATCGGCTATCGAAACCGATAGGGACGCAATTACGCGACTTTTGCCAGCGACCCAGTTCGCCCAGGAAAATCATTGGTTCGCAACTTTTCTCATAGAGAAGAAGCGACAAAGGGGCCGTGCGCGCACGGGATCCTCGCAAATCTTATCCAGGACGCTCCCTTTCTTCGGATAAGAGGAATATCGCCGATAATTCAATCCGATTGCCAGGCTCTCTCCCGAGAGAGAGAGAGAGAGAGAGAGAGAGAGAGAGAGAGAGAGAAAGAGTCGATTTTCGATAAACAAGCTCCGTCGTTAAATTTCTTTAGCGTGACGGCGAATCAAGGCCGACGACACGCGAGTCGATAAAAAGAAAAATCGATTCGCGGTGCCACGGTAACCCTCCCTTTCCCTTACCCTCTCTCTCTCTCTCTCTCTCTCTCTCTCTCTCTCTCTCTCTCTCTCTCCCTCTAGCGCGCGCTTTCTCGCTCGATTCATCGACTCGACAATTCGATTATCCGCGCGATTGGATTTTCCACGCTGTCTGACAAGAGTGAATTTCTTGGTACCGCGCGAAATGACCTGCATCGGACCCGTGCTATGGGTGACTCGGGGTCGCGAACATAAACATGTCACGGTTAGCGTCTGAATCTGATGTATATTGGGGTGGGTGCACCATGGCCTTCTGTCTTCGCGACTACCGCGTCTCTTGAAATTTTAAATCGAACCCGCTCGAGTAACGATCTGAGCGACTTTTGTTCCCGCAAACTTTCTTTTTTAAGATTCCTCCGACTCCGGCTATGAAAATTATAATAAAATAGAACGAACGCAGAACGAAATGTAGCATTACACTGCAAAGTTTTCGTGAATTGCGATGCACCAAAGTCCGCTTACAGCGTTGAAAGCCCGACGATCACGAGGGTGGCCGTAACAGTGTGGCATCGACCGCAACCATAGGTCCAGCTCACGGGTATTAGAAGCACGATGCCGCGCCGCGCCGTGGGTTTATCGAACCTGTGGCGTCGCGTTCCCTTGGAATCGGGCTTCGGTGGCTGTATAACTCAGTCGAATGGAAAATATTCGCGAATGCGACGTGGGAAGGGCGGACCAGCCGCAACAGAATCCGTCTCGATCGATACTGATTAATTCAGCAGGAATACCGATCGGAATTTCAAAGCGGAATTTCGACGTCGTCGTCGTAGTCGTCGTCTATGCCGTCGCTCTTCGGTTCTCGTAAAACAATCCCGAAAAGGAAAATCCCTGGCGACGAGGTTTCCGGGAAGATGCCTGAATTAATCTGGCGTTATTGGAACTTTCGCTCGAATAACAATAGGCCGTGCGAAAAAGCCACTGATTTCCTACGTGGGAGATCTGCTGGTTTCCTCTGCGAGGGATCTGTATCTTCTCCGCGAAAACGAACGAATTTTGTGAAAAATCTATGTAAAAGGTTATCGTTGTGAAAAGTGAATATCCCTCGCAGGGCTCTATTCTACTCGCCCTACGAATGTAGCACGATGGTCAACCTTTTTGCTGCAAAATCCTACTACAGTGGCCACGTACGTACGTACATATCTATACTTATATTCTAAAGGTCAGCATAGTGGGCAACGCCAAGCCACTGTTAAAATGTTACACTCTCTCGCGCACACCGGCCAAGTTCGCGTATTATACGATGTACACCGCCCCGGCCGGGCCCCTCGCCTTATCATTTATTTCGTGAACGTGCTTGCAAGAGTTACCGTGTTGTTAATCATTTCGTAACAAGCCAAGTTATACATTCATCGTAGACGTATGTTTACTTGAAAAGTTGAATATTCATGAGCGCCCGAGTGGTATCATATTTCGGCCGAACCGATGCGGCGCCGAGTGATATTCCTACAATTTGTTAGATTCGATGAAACATCTTCCGATAGTCTGCGAATCTGTGCTACCAAAGTTTCTTTTTCGTTCTTCGAACGTATCCTCTTATCGAATATCCACTTAGCGTACTCTGTCGATGTTGATGCTGTTTCTGGTTTTTAAAGGCAAACTACCAAACAACGTAATCGGGTAGATAATTATTTTCTCTATCTTTCAAGTGGTTTGGAAATAGTTAGCTAGCATAAATACCCAGTGCTCCCGTAGACGAAGAAACGAGCAAACGGCACCGATCGTGGGCTTTCTCCCGTCCGTCGAAAGTGGTCTCGAACGGTTTCGTACTTACCGGGATTCGCGGTGGATGTTGTTATCGAGCGGATCAGGGGGAGGACCCGCGCACGTGCACTTGTTCGCAACAACCAGTCCTACACTCGGATTTTTTTCCTCTCTATTTGGCCAGGTGAGGGAGGCGTGTACGGTGCCGTTGCGTCAGTGTATACGTGTGCCACGTAGTATCTATTATGCGGAAACGGGGTTGAGGATGTGGATAAACGATTCTTTTTTGTCGCAGCTGGCACTTCTTGCGCTCGCCCGCGCGACCGACTCGACGCTGCTGCACCCCCGACGGTGCATCCCCGAACGAAGGGTGCTCGATCAGGAGAGATAGATCAGAGCTGCGCCCCGGCTAAAGTCGAAAGTGACAACGAGGGCGCAGTCGAGAATCAGAGTCAGAGGGTAGAGCAGGGTGGACTTGTACCCTTGAATATACATTCTACCTTCCTGCGATTCGATTCTGAAAACCCGGTTGCTCCCTTTCATTCGATTCTTTCGCGTCGAGTTTTCATGTACCCGAGTCTCTTTCGTGCAGGCTGTTGGGTAATTGGTTGGGTAATCGACCAACCAATTTGACTTTTGATCATTGTTTCGAAGAGAAACAGCCACCGCAATTTTGAACCTCGTAACTCGAAAACTTTAAGCAATATCGAGGAACCGTGAGTATCGATTTTTACCCGATGCACCGCGTGCCCCGATCGCTATGAACATTTCATAAAAGTTCAAGAACATGTGTGTACGAAGTGTTATCATTTGACGCGGGATAGCTCCCAGCTATTATACTGTTCTAGAATATAAACTAGTGGACGGGGATCATTTCTGCTTTTTTCTTTTCTCTCTCTGTTCGTGCTTGGCCGTTTTATGTGGCGTTAATAGTTTGACACGTACAGCGTGTAGCTGTTTCACTCGTGGTTATTCGAATACGCTGTCTTTTCCAATTATTCAGAACACTTCTCAGACGATAGGACGTGCTTTTGCCTTTTTTTCTGTTGTTCTCTGAAAACATTATTTGGGTATAGGTATACAAACAGTGAAATTACAAACTTCTAAATAGAAGGTAATCAATACCAAACCAAACTGACAGTTTTCCACATTGAACGATCGTCGTGAACGTTTCACCCGCAACAAAGAGAAAAGATAAAAGACTAAGAAGAACAGAAACATTGTTCCCCGATGAATCATCCCCGACAATCGTCCGAAGTGAAAAGGTGTAAATTCGGTTAAGGGTTTGAGTCGGTTGGCAGCCGGCCAACTGGAATAACGGAACACTTTGATCGCCACGCGATATACATTGCTGACTCTCCCAGGACCTCTTCCTAAAAATTCACTAGCGGGCTCGAACTAGGCGATCAAAGCGTCTGGTTCCGAGGTCCAGGTCCACCACCGATGCCCCACCATCGTCTGCAAGGTGTGTCCCAGAGTCGTGTATCCTTCGTGCAGAACTCTGGCAACCTTGGAGAGGGTGAGGACTCTCGGAACGTCTCGCGGTTTCGGCAGTTAGGGGCGCGAACATCGATCAAAGGCACACGACGTGGCAAACTACACAGAATCGTGCAAGTTCGTGTTCCGGGTTGCTAGAGCTACGTGTGGCAAATGCTCGCTTGGTGGACGAGCTCGTGAATGGATCATCGGTGCACTGCTAATTTTATGCCAAACGGAGAAACAAATATTTCGAGACCCTTACTGGGAACAGCGATAAAATTGTGTTTGTTCCGACAACTCTAACGAGTCGAAAATAAAAATATTCTGAAAGCGTTCCGACGTCTTCAAAGATTTGCATCTCACCTATTCAGCTGTGACACGAATGCATAAAATTCGCATAGCCACTTCGGGCACTGTCATTAGTGACGTTTTATGAATTGAATCTCAGACAGAAAGTTTGACTAAAAATCACTTATAATTTGAATAAACACAGTTTTGTCGAAATTATCGATTTCAGTGGTCCGTAGTCGATAGCGTTCAATCGAGAGTAGTACAACTACACACTGTCAATGAATTTCAAGCCTGTTCACTGATCAATGGCGATCATCGACGCGCATAGGTCTAGCAACCAGCGATTGTGTGCCGTCGACGAGGTAAAATACATATAGAAGAAGAAGAAGAAAGGAAAAGAAAATAGACAAGAGAAAAAAGAAAGATAGGGACATGCGACTCACCAATGCCTGGGCGGCGCTCTGGTGCTGCAAGCAAGAAACACCAAGTTACAAAATCACAGTAACGACAATAGAGTAGTTGTGTTTTTGTTGACGGCTAGTGACTTTTCTAAGAAGCACGCACACGCACACGCACACGCACGCGCATACATACACGGTCGGGCGCGGCTAATGCGGATGCTCGCGAGAAGCGTTTTTCACATCGACAGCGTCGCGTCGCGTCACGTCGCGTCGCGTCCGGAAGTGCACTGCCGGTGGAACAAACGTGACGACACTTGCAGGAAACCTTTTGACTTTACACTGCAGCGAACTTTATGTGTTTGTGCCGGAAAATGCAAAATACAACTTATTTCCGAACGATCTCGTGTACTAAATATTTCCTGTAAATCCTATAGCGATTCGAACTTTACAACTATAATTTATCGCAACGCTAATAAACTTGACAAACGAAGCAATCTATTTCCTTCAGCCAGAACAAAACACAAGTTCAATCTTCATCTCTGAACTTTCACTAACAACGCGAGCACCATCTCGTGACAGGTTCCACCGAATAAACCCCACCATTATATCAAATTAAACCGCAACTTTTTGCCGCGAGTTCAACTCGGTAAGCTCGTGAAAGGTTATCGCACTGCCTCGCCAAGGTGTTGCCAGAAAAGTCAGTAAATTCGTTCCACCGACAGCGGCGTCGAGAGCCAGGCTGAAGGTCGCTCGATTCACGAACGAAGAGAAAGCGAAGAAAGGAAGAAGAGCTGGAACAGGAAAAAGAAGAGCAACAACAAAAAGATAGAAAGAGGCAGGTAAGAAGAACGAAACGCTTAGAAAACAGAACAAGAAATCCCCGGAGACCCGAGTTTCGATCGGATACAGTAGTGCACGGTTAAATTTACATGTACTGTGATCGCAACCCATCTTAATTAGGACCGATAAGAACCAGATCTTTGTTCTCTTATAGGTGGTTTTCTTTCCTGCCTCGCTCGCGCGCGCGCGCGACATCTCGCAAAAGCTTGCGGTTGTGGGCAGAAAGCTCGCGTCGAGCGATTACAAGTGCCATCGCAATCGGTAGTAATTACGGGGACTGGATGACGATGATTGGTGGCGAGGCCGAGGGATGCACGTTGGATTGGATCGATCGGAGTCCCGTCGCGCGTCGCGTCGGCGAGTAATTAAAACAAACTGATCGGCGCGATTATCGGCTGCTCGCACGGCTCCCAATAGGTACAACTGTCCAAAGTTTCTGGTCACTTTGACCGGGTTCGATCAAGTGTTTTCGCAGTCTGGTTTTTCGGGATCGATTCAACGCTTCGAATGTCCACTGCGATTCGCACTTGACTGCGTTTTCTACAATGAATTCTGCTGTATACGGATCATTTTTAGATTGTTATCGTTTACCTACATTCGTAAGGCTGGAAACGCGTGGAACACAGGTCACGCTATTTATCCGAGTTTCTTGGGATATTTATGGACTGCAGGGGTGGAAACCACCCCGTTCGCGTTCCCTCGTCTTCGACGCCGATGAATTCCGCCCTCGCATCTGCCGGGACTCGAAGTTTCTTCGGCGAGCCGCGAAAAAGCTAACGCAAACAGCAATCTGTGCGCTCGTTCCCGATCAAACTCGCAGAGAGACTGGGAACCCGGGAGCTGGGAACGGGAATCCCAGGGGAGGATTTCTGCGGGCCGGAACACCGGTGAATAAACTTTCCGTGCACTTGGCAAATAAGTATTACAATATTCCGGCGTGGCGGGCGGCTCGTATTTCACCAACACCGGAGAATATTTTGATTGTCGGCTGTGTGCTCTAAAATTTGCGTTCCATACTTTTCCTTTCTTCTCTCTCTGCCTCCCCTCCCCTTCCTTCCCCTCACTCTCTTCCCCCTTTCATTGGATATGCCTTGGTTTTCATCGCTGTGTTCGGCCAATAATTGGCCCGCCGCGTTTTTCATCGATAACTCCATAACAGAGCCGCGGAGAACATTTTTTTCTAGTTACTTTGAACGTGCCTTCGGTGTTCACACTAATACGCACAATACCTTATCTTAATACTTTATTCACCTAGCAATATAGGAAAACGGTACCTGTAATTACATGACCCAGATATAATTCGTTGAATCGAACCGTGGACAGCTGTGATTGCAACGCATCCTAATTGCAACTTGTAAGAGCCAGATCTTTGTTCTGTTAAGCGCTTTTTCGTTCCTTGCTTTCAATATTGCTCTCTCTGTCCCTCTCTCTCTCTCTCTCTCTCTCTCTCTCTCTCTCTCTCTCTATCTATCTATCTATCTATCTATCCATCTATCTATCTTTCTCTATCTCTCTTTTTGGTTGGTTACGCCCTCGTTTTTAGGTCAGTCCGCGTGCACACCGACACGAACTTGTAACGCCATTAAGCGTGCTCGGCTCCGAGATTAGAGGGTCATCGATAAGACTATTAATAACGTCAAACTAATGAACCCGCGGACGACGTTTAATGGCACGGTGATTAATGCGTTTCAAAATAGCATTGCAAACGCGATCCTCGGGCTCGGCCGACGTCGAATGCCCCCCCACCGGGGACGTGCAATTGTAAACGAGGAACAAATGACTACATACCACATATTCGCAATGCGAACGCTGTTTTCGAGAATTCGCGTTTGCCCTGAAAGTTCCGCGGTGTTCCACGGCGCAACTTCTCGACGGATACGAGCGTGGTTGCGTGTTTCGAGGGAACTACCGTTCAAAAATATTTGATCAACCGTTTCAATAAACTACCAACTCTGCCTGGACGGAACAGACGGATAGCAGAGGTTTCAGGTGTTTCCCAGACGGCCCCGTGCGAATATTTCCGTGAGTAGAGAACGTTTATTGCTGCTCTTGGCATCTTTACTGCGATTTTTTTCCTCTCCAAGTAAAAGAGCACGAGCTGAAACCGTTACTCTCCTCTTAAAAACTTTACCGGAGTGTGAACTAAATGCCAGCAGTTTTTCGGAAGTTTTAGCACCGCAATCTCGCCAACGATTTTTCTGATTAAGCACCGATCAAACTAAACAATTCAATTATTTCGCTTTTGCTTCGGCTTATAAGAAAAATGAGTAATTCAAATGTAAAATAGAACCACCAGTTACACCAGTTTAAACATCCAGATAGAAGATTAGTTTCTACTCGAGCGATTTGCCCGAGCAAAATGCCAGCTACGTACCTATATTATCATAGACAGAGTCGGTTGATAGAGGAAGGACCGAGCCAGGAGAGCTGTGTGCACGAGCAAGTTTCACCGAGGATGTGCACGCGTCGGACAAGACCAAGAAGCAGCGGTGACAATGGAAGAAACTTGATTAGGAAAAGTTGCAAGAACGTTATCTCGACGCTACGCGTTCCGATCGTCAATGCGCATAATAATAGTCGCGAACAGGAGGGACGCGTTTCAGGGACGCGAGTCTGAAAAATCCGCGAATTTCGCGCGACTCTCGTTGCCAGGTATTAACCTATAAACCCTTTTCCGACTCTTCTCCCCGACAATTTTCACCAACTTTAATTCTTTTGCGAAACGGTACGCAGTTTCGCTGTTATCGGAACCATCCTGACGAACCTGGATAATTACAAAATCTATCTCTGAATTGCCATTCTCTTTCCAGAAAAATTGATCGAAAGCGTATCTTTTACGATCTTGGAAAATTGTTTGTGCAATTGTTTGTCGATTCGCGTACAAGTTTGCAAACTACACTGTTGACGGCGTGCGTGTTGTTTTCTCGAACACGATTTCTCGGAAAAGAAGTGGTAAGCCCCTGGCAGCAAGAACTCCCGGTTAATTGCCGTAATCTTTTCATTGGAAGTTCTTACGGGTCGCGAGGAAGACTAATAGCATGGAAGTTGACCCGGATTCCCGTCCTGTTGCCAGAATTGATGCAACTAATCGCGCGAGGTCCGCGTCCGACCGCGATAAGTCCGCCTGATCGAACGGGACGACCGAAACCCGCGTTTATGAATTATTGTTCGAATTAATTCACCGGGATCCGTCGGCCACCGCAGCGATTTTCATTCCGTTTGACGCCGATCATTCGATCGTATCTTCGAATATAACCCTTTAACGCTTTAACATTGAGCCCCTAACGGACACGGGGACATTTTCTGCACGACTTTCTGCTAAATCGAGCAGCGACGACTGCGGATTTTATTTCAAACGATACGCAGAAAGCAAAAGTCGAAAGCGTAATTAGCGAGTCCGGGCAGTTTCCGTTCCATCAAATAAATTGCTCGGCTTTCGCTTGTTGCGGTTGCCGTGAAAAATTAACAGTTTGTATATTCGCGCGGCTGGTATCCGGCCACAACAGAACTTCTGTTTAGGGTACAACAGAAGATTTTTGTGAGAAAGCGTCGCGTCGGTCCGAGACGAAACGAAAGATCGTCAAAGCGTGGGCACTTTGCGCGAGAGTCGGAACCTGTGTCGGTCCAGCTCCTCGAAGAACGCTTTCCTCGGGAGCGAATCGGCGCCGAAAAACGAGACCCGCGTCCCCTTCTTTTTGCAGAGCGCCGTCGGAAATGTCATTGGTCAAGGCGACCAAGGCGAATCGATATCTCGACAAAAGAGTACCACCGGGCCAGCGCATTATCGCCCGCGGACGAAAACGCTAGAAAATGAAACAATTTTCCTTTCGAGCCCCGGCTCGAGCTCCAACGAGGCGTTCGAAAAACCGACTCTAGAACGACAAATGGTAAGATACATCCGCGTATTAGCCTATCAGGTTCCGAAGGAAAACAGGCTTCGAAGAAATTTCATTTATTTAATACTTTGCTTTCGGGATAAAAAATCGAGATCGAGACTTTTAGAATTCCGAAAGTACAAATTCGCCGATGCAGCGAATTTATAAACTCAATTTGAAGTTTCATCAATTTTGCAGCAAAACTGCGGGACGGTTTCGGAATTAAAACCCATCGACATTTGTGAAGTTTTTAGAAACTCAATCACGAGGCCCGTTGGTTTTACAGTAGTTTGGACTGCGAGGACCCGGGAATTAAAACTCACGGCCACTTCCGAAGTGAAATTAACAAACGCAATCTCTAATTAACATCGATTTGGCGGCGCGGCGCAGAGCGGCGATCGAAACTACGAAGATTTCCGACACGAAATTTACGAGCCGAGCTTTTCCAGCATAGTCCGAACTGCGAGGATTCTGGAATTAGAACTTGTTGACACTTTTGAAACGAACTTGCGAAATTCGACCCGCGTGTCATCTTGCAACGGTCTGAATCGCCAAGACTCCGATCGGGCAATCTCGTCGACGAGTCCGAAACGAAATTTCTGTGCAGGTTTCTCGTCAATTAGAACTTGTCCCGTTCGCAATGTCCTGTAAGCGATCGAGGCATCGGCACATTTGCATTCGGCCGAACGATAGATTAGTTAGCGCTCGTCTCCACGACCATAAATCAGTCGCAGCTACCCCGAAGGATGCGGACACATTTTGGTCTCAATCTGTCGGGCTCATCAATTTCGCGGCTGTCGCGATTTCCCGCGTTTCTGGAGGACGGACGAGAACTTTCGGCGCGGAGATACGAAAATGAAGGTCGCGGCCTGTCCCGACCGAGATGGCGTCGTAAAAAGTTAAACGATGATCTTGCTGTATCGTCTCTAATTCCGCTTGGTCGCCGCGCCGGGGAATTAATGCGGCTAGGAAAACTCCATCTCGGGGATTCTTTTTTATTAGGCCTGAACCTTGAACGAGATTCTCGTCTCAGCTACAGGTATGCTCGCAATCTACACTTTTCTGACGTCGAGACGAATTCAACGACCTACCATAGTATACTTTTAGAGGTTGAAATAACGCTAAAAGAATTTTGGCCAGAAAAACCATGTTTCCGGTCCGCTGTGCGTCGTAAACGAACGATTATTTCGGGTCGTTTCATGATTCGGAAGGGTTTCGACGGTTCGGTAGGGGGTTGTGTACCGTCTCGACTCGGGGGTTAAGCGTGCGAGGGCCTCTGTCGAATCGATTCGAGGAGTAGAGGGCCTGTGCACGCTGCAACGCCGTAACCTCCCCAAGAAGGAAGACTTCACGAGGCGGAACCACCGTCGGCGACGAGCAGGAAAAGATGGGAATGGGAAAGAGGGAAAAGATGACGAGACTAGGCAGGAGGAGGAGCGCAGCGCCGCGCAGCGCCGCGCAGCGCTCGGCCTGCAGAGAGCATCGTTCAACGAACGAACTAACGGACGGACCTTTCATTCTGTTCTCGTCTTATTGGATACCCTGGCGCATTTCCCTGGAAACTCCTCGCGACGACGCGAATTTTAAAGAGTTTCCTCCCTGTCCGAATACTCGTCCTATTAACCAGACCTTTAATCCTTCGATTGCTTCCGACTCGCGACCCTGATATTAACCCGAGAAGCGCCGCGCCGAGATGCACCTCAGCGTTCCTTCGGATCTCTTTGTCTCTTCCTCGAAAAACTATAATTCCAGACCGACAAAATTTCTCTGATCTTTACCTTTTTACTCGTCTTACTTTTCAAACTCATTCAAACGACGAACAAGGAAATCTATAACTATGTATGTAACCGTTGTGACTTGCGATTAACGAAGACTCGATTGCTCTATTGTTCGGTCAACGTTAAAATTCCAATGTAAATGTTTCTTGGAGGTCGGCAGAAAATGTCCCAGCCTTGGAATATCGCAATTTTGAAAAACACATCGACGCGCGGAGGGTTAAGCGAATTATTTTTACGGTAGTTTTCGAGGTTGCCGGGGCTTGCCAGTCAACGCGTTAAAAGTTCCCGGGGATTTATTCATGCAATAGTTTCACAGGAGAGTTCACCGGCAGGGCTGTGCCGACCACCTGCTAGAAAAACACAGGTACACGCTCGACTTGCCAACGAAAAGCCGATCGACCGAACCTGGAACGGCTCGAAACACGTTTCGAGAGTCCCTGCCTGGCTACAGGGGATGCTAATAATACGATTAACCTGTCGAGGGGTGGAGTTTCTTGGCCGTGCGCGGCCAACAAGAGTTACCGCGGCAACACACGGCACACGGCACACCGCTTCACCGCTTCAATTTCAACGGAAACACAGACTCGATATTGACTCTGTGATCAGAACACTAGCCTGCCTACTAATCGCGATATTGTCCGGCGTATTAGAGCCGTTCTCGATCGTAATGTGCCCAGTGTTGCCGAGAACCTGGCGCCCTCGGGGGGCCCTTCCTGGGTCAAACAGAAATGCGGAAAGACGGTTCCTGTTCCTAATCGCCGAACCATCAACCAATTAATAGTCGGGCAAAATTCACATTTTCATATACGCGTGTAGGTCCGGTGCGTGTCCGAGAATGATTCGAGTGCCGCGCGTGAAAGATAAACTCCCGTGCGCGGCTGTGTCGTTTCCTTGTGCCTTCGTTCCGCGCGCGTTCGGCGGCATCGTTTGTCGGCGGGAATAAAGGACCCGCGCGGACCCAGGCGGCCCGAACGCGGCCGCCGCGTTACAATAACAAACAATGTGGACGAGCTGGCGAGTTTGAGAAACGTTCGGCATCGGGCAGTTCTCGTCGAGACGCGGAGAAGCGCGCTTCGAGGCGTCTTTCGAATATCTCTTGTTTATACCTTGTCTTTTGTTCCTTTATCGTTAAATATGTTCATTCTTTAAAATACCAAAGGTTTTTTGTCATTCCGTGGTCCGTATGATCCTACACGCGTACACATCGTTTCGCTTCCTGTTCAAATTTAAGTATTTTCATTGTCTTTTCTTCAATGCGATAACGTCGATGTCGTAGAATTCTGCTTAACGATGCATGGAAAAGAATGCCTACGTTAGAATTGAAACGGACCCAGCCACAGGAGGGCTCTCGTGAACTCGTTCAGAGCATCGAATTCGCATGGATTAACCCGCACCAATTAATATCGTATGATTTCGGGTAATGGGAGGACAGGTATTGCGACGAGACCAGAGTCACAGAAATAACTAACCGCGTTTCGTGCCGTTTCGGCCGCGGTAGGGGGTGGACAAGCACTTTAACGCGACGGTTAGTCGAGTACCAACAGCGGTGATCAACCTCGAATCAACAACGTCCCGTTTACTTGGGTAATTCTCGAAGCGAACATTCTCGGGGCGGTGTGGCGGTGTGGCGGTGTGGCGGGGAGGGGGCAGTATTCTTCGTTCCCAAGATATCGCCTGGGAATCGCGTGACGATTCGAATACGTGATCGCGCGGATGACACCGTTCTCTTTAAAGGGAGACGAGCACTCTCGCAGCAGACACGATCCTTTGCGGCTGGCACGCTCGAATGTTAACCCTTTGAAACACGGATTTCCTTTTAACGAGGCGAGCAATAATCGTTTTCGTTGCGGCGCGCCTTGCCTCGGTCACTTGATATTATCGACGGGGATTTACGTCAATATTGACCCTCGAGAAAAATGGTTTCCAGCTAAAGCGATCTCGAGATTCGCCTAGGAATTTCTTCAAGATCGTCCTCGAAATTTTTCTCCGATTAAAGACCCAGTATCGGTACCGGCCCATTCGTTGTATCGAGAAAACCGATGTACCGAAACTTTATCACGAAAAATACATTCGCTGCCGGCAGAAAGTTTAACTAAAAATGTACAAGTAGCTGCAAACTTTTACCCAACTGTGTATATCCCAAGAGGTCTTTGTACCGACCAAAGACCAATATAAGTGTAGAGACAATGAAAAATTAAGGAGCTATTTAACTCTTCGATGTTGACCATTTCTACGTTCCACTAATTGCAATTTACCGAAATGTTCATTTACAGTGCACCAAGTACAATATTTTCACGATTTTTAACAGTCTCGATGTACAACTTCCTTCTGCAACGTTTCTTCTGATATACCGTTCAACCACCTGTAGTGGACACCCTGTACATTCGCAACGATCGAAACGCTTGAAACGGGAACCGTGGCTGCCGCGACAATGTCCACACCAAGAATCACGATCGAAAGGACATCGTTGTCTAAACAAACTCCAGAACTACCGTTGTGTGTCCACTGTCCTGTCCCAAGCAAACACAGCGCGCGACTTTCCTGCGCCAACCACCGACCACGACTGCGACACCCACGATTTAAATGTGCGAACACTGGTCGGCTGAAAAATATATATCGGCGAGCCACGTGATACGCACAAGTTGCTTCGAACGAACCAATGCGAACGAAGGTTGCGATAAAACGTGAAAAGTCTCGCGACGAACGGAGGAGCGTTCGTCATTTTCCCGCAAACGCTGATTCCAAAGACAACACGCAAAACACGTTCGCAACGAAATTAAACCGGGACGACTGCGCTCGCGCGTTAATTCCGATCGGTGTACTCAATCCGCACACAATTATGCAGTCATTAGCGCGTCGGCATTCCGTTTTCAGCTAATCAGTGCCAATAAGAGAATTATATTTCACGCCCTCGACGTTGCGTTCGATTGACAGCGTGTTCGGTGCCCGCGACGATGATATTAACGCGCGGCGAATGACGCGTCGCGTCGCGTCTCGTCCCGTCGGCTTTAATCGGCCCGGCTCGTCAAATCTGTGCGAAACTTGAAACCATTTTGTAAGAAAATTTGCAAACCAATCGTCGTGCCCGTTTCACTATCCGTATAGAGCACGAAACGGGAGAGCCGAAACGGATCGACAGAGAGCGTGATTCGGAACGGTAACGCGAGATAAGAGGAGAGATAATCGATGGTGGGAGGAGAGCGACAGGTCTCTCCAGGTATTCCGCCGACAATTTCGCTTGGATCGTGACTGCCGTGTCGTGAAAAATAACGAGAGTATAACCGCTTCTGGTGACGGTGCTCGCCCGGCTGATTTATCGGTCCGCGATCTGGATAAAGCAATTAGCGTTCGCGACCAGGCTGCCACGGCGCGATACATCTTCCTCGACCTCGAATAAAAATTCTTTCCCGGTCCGCTGTGCCGCCAGGATGTAATCGTGACCACGATGGCGCCGGGTTTTATCAAAGCCGTTCATAATTGATGGATCCATAATTGGCCCACTCTGAACGCTCTCGAGCGACAACATTTACCTTTTTAATAAATAGACTTGCGAATCCGTACGAAAAATAAACAAGTTCCAAGTCAAATACAACGTACTGGAACCAGGCCGAGGTCCCTTCCTTTAATAATTTTAATGCGTTGACAAGAAAATTTCATAAAATTAGTTCGGGGTTGGGGGGGGGGGGCAAGTAACGATAACAACAAGGTACAAACACGTGGGCGTTATCGATTGTCGTTGATCCGACCAGTGTCCTGTGATCGAGGATCGTCGCCGGTGTTGTATGACGGCGTGTAGGAGCCGCTTCGGGGCAATAAATCTCTGGCGTACGCGTGCGTTCCCTCTCGAGCGTCGGACGCCGCGACGCGTTCATACGGAAAGTTCCGCGAAGTTAATTACACGAGAGCAGTCCCCGTTGCTCGTTACGTGCGCAGACTCTAGACCAGAGTGGCGTCGGCCACGGGATCCTCTAAGTGGAATTTTCATCCCGGCGCGAAGCGTAGAGAGCAGCGTCCTCGTCGCTTTCGGTACAGAAATTGAGAAGCAGCACGGCTTCCTTGAATTCCGCGATAAATAAGATACCGACGCCCCTCTCTTCCTCCCCTTCCCTCAGCCCCTCTATCTCTTCTAGCAACTTTTAATTAAATTTCCCGGCCGAATCAGTTCGGCCGTCGTCGTCGTCGTCGTCGTCGTCGTCGTCGTCGTCGTCGTATCCCGGTGCGATCGCCGAGCTTAATTGCGCGACCTCGGCGAAGAAACAATCGTTCCATGGATTTACGGGGGACGGAACCAGAAACGCGCATAAATCAATCGGCCGAATAGAGTTTTCGCCGGCCGATTAATTTATGCATTAGCCGGCGCCGAATTTTGATTTATCGCGCAAATATTTCGACGGACAACGGGGCAACGGGACAACGTGCCCGGTCGATCGTATTGTGCGAAAGGGACGGTGTTGGCGTGCTATAGCGATCGATTCCGGCTTGGCGGTGGAAGAATTGGTTATCCGGGGAACACGCTTCGTTGGAATCGCGATTCCGAAAGAGATCCACACCGGCAGAAAGCGTTCAGGAGCCAGCGTGGCCTGGGAAACGCCTTTTATTCGCTTCTTCTTTAGGCTGCGATTTATTTCCGATTTTCTTTTTAGGGTTTGGCGTTCTTGCGTTTTTTCGTTGGTGAAACTGAAAGAAACGCAGTGGATAGAGCAATGCTGTAGCCTAACGATCCCGGGATGATGGTTGACACAACCATGTTCGTTCGATGTGTTAAGAAAGAAGGAAACTACGCTTTTGAACCTTCCTCGTAGGAGAAACTGTCTGTAATCACGCCTAAACGCTTGTTTAGGTATTCTTACTCGAACGTAGTGACTAGACTGCAGGCTCCAGGGCCCGCAGAAATCACGCTACACTCTCGTCGGCGACCGATTTACTCCGAAACTTCAGTTCGATATCGCCCAGCCTACAAAGCTCAACTTAAACCGGCACGGCGCGGCCCGGCGCGTTCCTTCAGAAATTGCAATCTCGGGGCTAATCTGACCGTTCGCGAACCTGTGTGCCACTTTTTCGCGTCCCGATTGCCCGCGGACGCGGAAGATAACCGGAAATCTAGAGACAAAGGTCGATGTGGGAGGGGAGGGGGGTGGGACGGGACGAAGAGGCGGGATGGTTGCAGATAGAGGCAGTCGACCGTTTATAGCCTACTCGACAGTCGACGGGGTGCATTAAAAATACACGGGAAAGTTATTATTGCGATCTGTTCCCGGCCCGGGAAAATGCTTCTGAAAATGTGCCCAGCAGAATTGAGCGGTATCGGAATAACGCGATCTAGTCAAATTATAACTGCGGCCATTTTCTTCGTGTTCCTCTGCAGAAATCCTTTCGATGATAACTCGAGAAGCATCCGAACACGATAATAATTGTAGTTTTCACTTGAGAAAAATCAATAACGATAATTGAAACTGACATTCGATCGCGACATAATTATAACTTCTGCCACAGGCATTGGAAAGCGAATTGACCGAGTCTGACAACAGCAATAATGGGTAAACAGAATAGCAATCGTCGAGTCCAATAGTAATCGAGAACTCGAATTCGATGCACAGTACACAATTATTAAATATCCCACGCCGACACTGTTAAAAAATGCCTTATCTATGGAATAGTACTTTTTAGTCCGTAACCTTGAAATTTAATGATAAGACGAGGGGTTAACGATCGGCAGGGTTCACTGTTAAATCAATTAGGTGTCCCGGACGCCTCGCCGCAGGAAACGAGCATGAAAATGGCTCGCCCTCGAAGCGATTAAATCATTCGTCCTGTAAAACCGCGAGCAAGGGACGCTGTTTTTTTTTTCTCTCGCGGATCCTCGGCGGCGGTAGCGTCGTCGTCGTCGTCGTCGTCGTCGTTGGCGGCGCGTTTCTGCAATTCCGAATTACGCGCACGGATAAGTGTACTAATTAAGCGCGCCGTTGGATGCAACGCGGGTAATTGGACCATCTCCCGCTGGCGCCGGGATTTTTCGCTTGAATTTGTTCATCAAGTTCGACCTTGCGCGCGATACCGTGGCGAGGGCTTGCCACCACCGTTTTCCCACCGCCTGGCTGGAAATCCTGTCTCTATCTCCTGACATCATCCCCCGAAAAGGATTACTGCACTCAGCTTGTTCCGTCGATTCGAAAACAACCACTGCAATATTTATCAAAATCCCCGGCGGACCCGCTAATACGCTTATGCACTTAACTGTCTCGATGGCCGCTTCGAAATTGCTCGGAAAATTCCTAACGCGTACTTCCTTAGCCGTTTTTGAACTTTAATGAATTTTACGATTTCTCTAAAGAGGCAGTTTTCACGATAGCATCGTGATTATTGAACCAACAAAGGTTTTATCCTGAAACAATAGCATTCTATCTTCTGACCGTTCGAAGTCACTCGAG
The DNA here is from genome assembly GCF_050948215.1 of Halictus rubicundus. Taxonomy (NCBI): domain Eukaryota; kingdom Metazoa; phylum Arthropoda; class Insecta; order Hymenoptera; family Halictidae; genus Halictus; species Halictus rubicundus. The sequence continues at coordinate 41,832 of NC_135165.1, read as the reverse complement.
CGACTATGCACTTCTCGTGTCCCTCTCCGACACCAGACTGCAAAAACTTGGCGCTTAATCGTCCCTTTGTAGAGCCCGCGGGGGAAAATATCCTCGTGTCCGCGTGCTCTTCGGTGGGTATTGCGAATCGAGAGCAACACGATTTGAAAATAAGCTTGCTTTTTTTATCACGGTGCAGGATCGATGGAGACGAGTGGAACGTGTCGTTCGATGGCCGACGTCCGGCGAATTCCGTTCTATTAACCAGAGTACACAAAGGATAACCCGGATCACCGTGAACGGATCAAAAGTAATTGGAAGAACGTTCCCGACGAGAAAAGGGTTTGGCTGGCAGAGGGAGGCGGGGGGGGGTGGGGCTGGGACGAGAAAACGAGACCGTGACGAGACGGGGACGAAACGAGCGTCGACGATTGGCAACGGCTAGGCCAATGTCGCGAGGTCCGCGATCCTTTGATCGTTTTGTTCGTCGGAGCAGAGGGAAAAAGGAACGAGAACACTGTCCGTCAACGTGACGGAGAACAGCGTCCACGAGCAGCCGTGCGAGCAGCGAACAAAGTCACGCGACGCGATTCTGACGAGAACGAAACCGAAGTAAACGTAATCCGAACGCGAACGCGAAAGCCGTGAAAGAGGGACGATCGATCCAAGTCCGAGCTATCGAAAACGTATGATCCACCAAAGATTGCTCCTCGCAATTCAAACCCAAAAAGTTTCAACCTCTACACTTGTTCGAAATAATACGGTTTGGTAGTAGACGGGTTCACGATTTCGTGGATCGTGACGTAAGAAGTAGGAACATCTTGGTATTAACTTTGCATTTGGGGCATCTAAACCTTACGTAAATAACTTTAATCTCGACAGGTTCATCGATTCATCTGAATCCAGATGTTTCTAGTTTGTACGTTTTAACCGCCTTCTTATTGGAATCGTTGGATCGTGGATTGTTAGGCTAAATTCTTCCGCGGTACTTGGAAAAAGTTGGAGAAAAGTTTGCATACTCCGTTATGCAATCCGTTCGATCCGAAACAGAATTAAAACTTCATTAAAGTCCATCGAATATTAAACTGGACGGAATTTTCAAATATCTTGAGTAAAATATGCAAGTGCTGGTCAGAGTTAACGACTTTCTACCGTCTACTGTCCCATAAACTAGCAGAGGATCGTTTCTGGATTGTGACACGATGTCTCGGTGGACGAACTTGGAACACTTTTTTCTTTGTTCGCCAAATGCATAGTTACCACAGATTATTTCAGCATATTATTTCTTTGGTGATTACGTTGTTCGTTAACTTTGTGGGTTGAAATTGTGAAGAAGGACCAACGTGGCGATGCTATCGGATCATTCCACGAATAATTGCAAACTTCCTTATCTTCCGTATCTCTCGACAGAGAGACCCACGCGAACATGATCACATCCTGTAGGAGGGAGTTTCGAAGGTGTGATATCGTGTTTTCGTGTCGCAGCGTCGAAGAACGCAGAAAGGAGATTCGCATGATTCGCGGACACACGATCCGTACGATTCGATGCGATGGTGTGCGTGCGGGGACGAAAGGAGATGGGGTGATTGTACCAAGGATCGACAACGGCAACGGCAACGGCAACGGCATCGGCAATGGGAACGCGCGAGTTACGTACCGAGGGCATCAGCTGATCGGTGGACCTGACCCGGGTCACCTTGTTTCTGTAAATCAGTCTCTTGGCGAGGTTCTCCATCGGCTGGTTCCACTTCATGAAGCTGACGTACGCCAAATAGAAGCAGAACAGAACGAGCGCTTCGTACCAGTGAATGTAATTATCGCGGAAGAAGTAGATCAGGGTGAGCAGGCTGGCGCTGTAAAAGGTGCAGTCGCGGAACAGGGGCCACCATGTGAGGGACAGCACCGTACGCGAGAATATAGCGCACATGCCGATCACGAACAGGATATTGAAGACGGCGGATCCGACGATGGTGCCGATACCGACGTCGTCGAACGACACGAACACGCCGATGATCGATGTGAACAGTTCCGGAGCCGATCCGCCGGCCGCCATGAACGTGGCGCCGGCCACGTCGTCCGCGATCTCCAGTTTCTCGATGATCACGTCCAACGACGGCACGAAGAACTCGTCGCAGACGATCGCCAGCGCGACGAACATGTACACAACGCCCATTACGTGGAGGATCACGGCGCCGCGACGCCTCTCTTCGATGGAGAACAGATCCACCGGGAAGAGGGGCGCCTTCTCTTCGGTCATGTTGCCGCCGACCTTCTTGTGATGATGATGGTGGACGGTGGCGTTGTAGCCGTCATCCTCGTTCGGGTCCGTCTCGCCGGACAAGGCTGACCCGTTGGGCCCGTTGGACCCGTTGGACCCGTTGGACCCGTGGACCGTTGGCCAGGGTGTAGCCGTCGAGCTGGTGCTACCCTGCAGGACGATGGGATTGTTCGGGGACGGCCTGTGCCCCGCGGAGCCGGCGGGGCCCACCGTCAGGGCCAGCAGGGCCGAGAGCAGCACCGCGGCTCCCAGCCGCCTCCTCCTCCTCCAGCATGTACCCCGTTCGCCGCCGGCCACGATCATCGTCGTTGTCGTCGGTTAGGCTGGTGCTGGTGCTGGTCTATCGCACCCTCGAGGACGTTCGCCGTCGTTAGCGAGTCCTCCCTCCTCCTCCTCCTTCTTCTCCTTCGTCTTCTTCTTCTCCCCCGTCCTCCTCCTCCTCCTCCACCTCCACTTTCTCCCCCTCCGCCTCCTCCTCCTCCTCCTCCGATTCCCCTCTGGCCTCCGTCGCCGTTTCCTCCTTTTACTCCACCACCACCACCACCTCCGCCTCCTCCTCCACCTCCTTCCGCGTGTCGTATCGTGTCGCGGCGCGGAGGGTGTACGCCAGCAGAGGTACCCTACCAAGGCTGGGTCATGTTGGAACACCGAGGAGCTGCTCTCGCATGCTCCTCCACCTTCGATGATTCCCTCCGACGAGTGGGCCTACCTTTCGCACCGCTTTTCTTTTCTCCCTATTATTCCGAACCCTTTCTCCTCCTCCTCGTCTACCTACTAACTACCCTACCCGACACACTCTGAACAACTCTCTTAACCCACGGGGTTCTCTCCTCCGTCTCGACTCTTTCTATTCCCGTCTCCCTCCCCCCCCCTCTCTCTCTCTCTCTCTCTCCTCCCTTCGTAGCCCTTGTCCGATTTTATTACGCTCTCGCCGATAAACCTCTATCTATCGAGAGTCCACCTCGTCCTCGAGCGTTATCCTCGCGCAGTCTCTGTTCCTCTATTTTCTCTCCTGCCCGCCGCGATGCCGCTCCGATTGGAACCGGATCCGCAACAATGTCACTGTTTCGAAACGACACTTTCCGTAAAGCCGAATGAAAATTGCAAACAACAACGGTTCCTACCGCGCAGCCACGGTCTCCAACTACCGACGACCGTCAACGTCAACGTTCCGTTCGCGATACCGTTCGCGATCTGTCGGTCGTGTTTCACTGTTCGCAGCCGCGCGAGACGATCCGGTCTACCCGTCGTGTTTCTCAACTTCACAGCGGCGTAGTGCACACAGTTCTGGTCTTCGTCCTCGTCCTCGTCCTCGTCCTCGTCCTCGTCCTCGTCGTCGTCGTCGTCGTCGTCGTGGTCGCTAGGATGCGGTGGATGGTGCATATAACCCCCTAGATGGATATACAGGAGCAGCAGAACGGCGCCCCCGCCGCGATGCCCGCCCGCTGCACACTGGAACAATCCTGTTCCGTGCCGTTCCTCTCTTCCTCTCTCTCTCACTCGCCCCTCTCTGCCCACCTTCTCCGCCGCCTCCCTGTCTTCCTCCCCCATCCCCGTCGCGTCCCTCTTCGATCCCCTCTCGCGCGATCTCTTTCGTTCTAAGCGGTGACACGCGTACCCTCTCTTTTCGATTCCTCCTTCCCTCCGACGTTTGTTCCTCGCATCAGCTTCTTCCGTTTCCTTCACCGATATTGGGTGTCCTCTGTCCTGCTCCTCCTGCTTCTTCTGCGCCACTTCCTCTCCGTCCTCCTCACGACTCCACGCTGTTCGCTCCGATCCTCGTCTCTCTTTCACCCCCGAGCCGAACCACGACAGGATCGCGTCGCTATTGCCATCTCGCTCTACACCCCGCGTACTCCGCACCTCTCGTTTCCTCGCCCGCAGCTTATCCCTCTTCTTCGACAACACACTTCGGCCCCCCGTCTTTTCAACCCCTCGAGTCGATTTCTCTCTTTCTCTCCCTCTCTCCCTCTCCCTCTGTCTACGCTCCTTCCACCATCGCCACCCTGACCCCTTTCACCCCCACCGACCGACGAGAGGAGCCACCCTCCGCTATCTCCCGTTTCGCTCCGCGACAAGCGACACCCTACTTTCCTCTTCGTCCCGCTAGCAAAATTCCGCCCCACCCTGACAGCCGCCTGGACACCTGGTGGTGGCACACGGTTGGAGGTGGTAGCACAAACTGCACACCAAAAGACCAACCGACCAGTCTGTGCAAGCTTCCTAGAGTAGACGAAGCTGTATGAGTGACGGAGTGCGCGCGACTGCGCAACCCTCGCCGGGCCTCCCGCTCGATATCGCAGAGCCGACTCTACGACTCGCCGTTACGAATCCGACATATACCGGGTGATCCGGATGTTCGATCGTTTCCATTCGTGGAACAGACACCGTAGACTCACGATGGACTATCGGCCCTTTAAGCGCCGCGTCGACACCGCGACCCTGCACCCACGCCTCTTCTATCCTTACGCTTTAAACGAGGACACTTTGCCTACCACGTGTCCACACGGACGGCGGCATGCTTTTGCTCGGCCGGGGATACGTGCAAATTTTTTCGGGGATGGTCGCTCTCTGTCTTGCTACGAGACGGTACGTTCGGTCCGTGTTCCAGCGAAACCGCGTTAAGCAATTTCAGATGTTTTCTACGAACCGACCAAACTTTTTACTTGGAGCTATCTTTCTTTCTTCATCTTCTTCTTCTTCTTCTTCAAATTTTTAAACCCACACCTCCAACATTTCAACTGCCATACGACGCACCCACCAGTCGTCTTACGTGTTCCCAACTAATCGAGCTTCTTACGAAGCCGTACGATGGCCGGTAGTCGCATCGTTTAATTCTTTTTCGCTTAAACTTATCGAATTAAACGTAATCAAATAATCCCAGAGTTTGAAATTTCAATAAAAGCGTAAATACCTTTGGGCCACCGGCACAGCCAGCATTTAATTATCAATGTCAAAGGTAATCCTCTGAATGGGCGTGACACAAATAGCTAAGACATAATCGTTTAAACTAGCTGTTAAAAAATGAAAATGCAGAATTCTGGGACAAGATAGGCCGTACGCTGAAAATCCTACGGTTACTATCGCTCGCAATAGTAAGCCAGTTCGAACCCGGCACGTCGATCATGAATGGGTGACACAACTTGCGCGGTACACTCCGCAGCTCGGCGCTCGAAGGGCAAAGGGTGGGATTGTGGATCCGGTAAGAGTCGAACGTGTTTGGAGGATCAGCCGTGCAGCAGGTTATTAGATGCCGCCGTGAATCGAATCTTGCTTCTCACAATTTCAAAGATGCCGGGACGATCCCTCCTCGGCGCGGTGCGGCTCGGCGCGGCGTATTTCCCTATTCGATCGAAGAAAGCGGAGATACACGAGGGTTGCGTCGCGATTCTAGGTCCTGAATGGCGAACCCGAGTCGACCTACATGTTCCCTTTTAAATTCGAATACTGCTTGGCCCCCGCGTCCCTATCAAGGCACTCCCGTATTTTCAGGAAAAATAACGTTTAACTTTCCCGACACGCGATTTGCAAAATTCAGCCGCGGCGCCATCGAGATTTTTCGTTTTCCATTAGCCCGCGAAAATACCGAAGCCGCCACGCGTTCAAGTATATTCAGATTTCGCTGATTTCCGTTATAGCGCGCTTGTCAGAGTAAATCAAATCCAATAATTCCCTACACAAGCGGTAAACGACGGCGCGACAAATTTAATGACACGCGCTCGTTAATAGGTAGACTGTGAAACTTTATGCAAATGTGTGCCGTCGCGCGCGCGCGCCTACGCTTCTCCTTTTTTGTGGAAAAGTCATGCGAGTTTGTAGACAGGTGAATTATGTTCCGATTTGTTGAAACGTAGTTGCGAGAGGAGGTTTTCAGAATTAACTGGTGAATTGGTTAGGCAGCTTTCAACGAACGCGTTAAACGGCGAGCCAATTGTGTTTATATTTCCGTTTACACCACGCAATACCGCCGAAACTAGTGACCCGATAATAATAAAGGTCGCATCCCGCCATGAAAAACATGGGCTGCGAGCGGCATACCGAACAAACGAGCCTGCACACTGGGTGTCCCTGCAATCGTACCACGACACCACCACGAGAATCTCTGCTAAAAAATACGTCGAAAGCGCCGACTAGAATTTTCCACATTCAACTCTGTTCTCGAAAAAGGAATTGAACCGTTCATCGAGCGTGTATAAGCGCATTTGCGCCAAGTGGAAACGGTGGTCCTCGGTCAGACACATTCGACAAGCACTATGCGATAGCACTCTCACCCGACGAATATCTAAACAATTTATTTTCCACTCTAAACTCTATGTTTATTCTGCACCTTTTATACCTATCAAGTTGTAAAGATTGATTCGTACATGTACGTTACACGGTCAAGGAACAGTGTCACCGATCAACCACCAAACTGGCTCGATCAACTTTACTATCTGATCTTTTCTTTAATTCTGTCTCTCGTAATTAACGCAGAAAATGCTTCCGATCGTTGGGACACTCTGTGCATGCAAACCTTTCACAGTAGGATTATGCCCGAAAACCCGATTCTATAAAATGACATTTCGCTATGAACTTTGGTCACACTCTCTTTTCCCGTGGTTTCACCATTTACATTTTTAATATCAAGACATTTAACCTTTCACACGTCGAACGAAGGTCCAATCAAATTTTCAATCTTTTCTGTCTCTGCTCTCTGGATTATTTTTTTGTTCGAAGGTTTCACAAGTTACAATTTTAATGGTTTCCATTGGGGAATAATAATTATCGACGGAGGGACGAAAAGAGTCGCTTATTCGACCTTCCGAGGTCCGTGACTGGGTCTGCCTCGACTCAGAATGTCAAAATCGTTCGACGATAATCACTTGGAATTACGGTGATTACGATCTTCGGTATTCTGTGCAATCGTTTGTTTGCTACCGAGATATCTCATCCGATAGATAAAGGAAAATACAAAATAAACCTAATAGCTTTTACACTAGTAGGGAGGATAAAAAAGTGAGTCTTCCTCAAAGTGATCGCAATCATTTCAGTGTCACCCTTAGATTGTGCTAATTCCTTTTTGCACACCTATTTACATTTCTCGACAAGTTCAGCCTCCTGGCGCGGCGCGGCATGGCAGCGCTGGCAATTTTCTAAATGAAACTTTCAGGGGCGGCGACGCGAATTTTTCCTTGGCCAGTGTCTGATACGTGTCCAAATAATTAGCCGCGCGACAATGGACATTAGGGATTCAGTTTCTTTCATTTGCCGGATTATTCCGGGTTCGGGCGCGGGCGCGGGCGCGGGCGTTCCAAGTCCCATTTCCATAGCCCGGGGAGTACACGGCAGAGGAAAAAAGAACCCGGAGAAAGACGCACGCGGCCGCGGTTCGGAGAAATGTTGTCCCGGGGCACGTGCAACCCCGCTTTTCCAATCCCCCAACCGTTTTCCAGCCTCGCGGCTCTTGCGCCCTCCTTAAAGCCGGTTCGTTATGTTCCAGAGGTCGTTACAGTTATTAGCGACCGACGGGGAACGCCTGGACCCGGAGAGACTTTCGAGCTTTCGCCTCGTTTCACCTTTCCGCGGCTTCCTCCTGCCCTTTTCTTTGAGAGAGAGAGAGAGAGAGAGAGAGAGAGAGAGAGAGAGACTGCTCTCGCGAAAAAACCAACCTCGAAACGAGCCGAGCCGAGCCGAGCCGAGCCGAGCCCGGCCTCGTCCGACGCCTCGCGCCTGCACAATTTTACCGATAACTCAGCGATATTGCCTCCCTGTCAACGTTTAACACGTTCGCTGCTGCGAGAAAGAATCTAACCGGATAAGCAATCGGCCACGCCACCATTTTTGCTATTTATGTTCACCGTGCAATATCTCCTTCTTCGAAATAACATTTGAACTTTTTGCTCGACAACCGCCAGTACCAATCAATTTTGCCTTTTCTCATTTTCCTACCCACTGTCAGTCGTATAATTCCATGGAATTCTCAGCACGTGTACAACTTTTATGAATCTACATTTCATTAAACTATTTGGAATTTTTCTCGATTCGTATCCGCGAATCGATGCAATAATGTTTCGGCCGACATATTGCAACCGAATACTACTACTGCCTCGATACGAACGTCTTCGTTCCAGGCTTCCTTGTCCATTCATCTGGAAAATCGGGGCTACGTTTTCCTGTCGGCGAGTAATTGCACTCGCCGGACTCTCGGAACTATTTTATCGGGCACCGCGTATAAATCTTGATCTCGCCGAAAAACAATTTCCCCTATCGATTAATCAAATCGTCAACTCGAGTAGGCTTGGTTCGAGGCTGCTGGCGTGCTCTCGAATAATGCCGAATTAGCACTCAATTATTACATAGCCTGTAGAAAAACGACTGTAGAAAATTGCTATTCGATATCTGTCACAGCGCATGCACCAGTACCTCTTTGCTATTTTACTATTATTTTCCACCTGACGAATGCTGGGTAGCAACAAATTCCAATACAAGTTTCAATTGTCACTGCCAATCGGTCCGATAGCTCTCTGCGAGCAAGTTTTACGCTCTCGTCCCCATAAAGTCGAGCACTCGACTGGGGGGGGGGGGGGGGCGTTCCCATCGATTTCCATCGAAAGCATTCGCAGAAACAACAGTGAACATCACCGAGGGAACCGGCTCGGCGCGGCGACGCGACGTGGCGGTTAGCAAGCCAGCTATCGCAATTCGCAACGAGCGACTTAACATATCCAATTCAACGTCGCCCCGACGACGACAATAGCAAGCTCGGCGCAAAGTTTCTAATCAAGGGAGCACGTTCGAACGAGCCAGGGAGAACCGCCAAGTACGGTTCCCCCGTCAGATGCGCCGACCATAATCGTGTCCCGTCTTGCAAGCTGTTGTGTCGTCGGCGATCTCTTCAGACGCTACGAGACCAACGAATTCCAAAAGATTCGTTTTTTCATATGATTTTTGTGTCGACTGCGTCGCTCTAACGAATCGCGAGTAATTACACCAGCTCGGACGGAACGATACGCTCACCCGTAATAATTCCTCGTATCCCCGACTATCTGCTCGTTATCTCCCAATAAGGACGCGCTCCTCCTCGAGCCGAACCTTGGGCGCAGCATTTTAAGAGCTCCTCCACTCGTTCCACTCGCTCTACGACCTAACGCCTCGGCTCGTTGACAAAATTATGCCCACCCACACACACGGCCAAGCCACCCACTCCAACCTCTGCTCGAATCCCAGAAAAGAATCTTTCTGGCGGATTTTCTTGCTCAGCTGTTTAGATTCTGTTTCGCCTCGTTACCGGAGACATTGTTGTTTTCTTATCAGCTGCGTGCCGGAGCTGACTCGAACTTACATTTTTCCTTTTCTTTAGATTTATTTCGAGAATCGAAAATCTAGTGTTTACATTAATACATTTTCGATTCACCGTACTGTGGGATCAGGACCCCCAGACCAAAAAGTATGTAGGAGATCGGGAAGAACGGGAGGGTTCCGTGGGTGAGCGCGTTAGTCGATCGGCTACCACCAGTGAGGTCGCGGGTTCGATTCCCGGCGGCGGTGCCCTCGTTTTTCCCGAGATCCTACAGTACATGTACTGTTGCGACGCGTCCCAACCGCTTAACGGTTTTCGGACCGTCCTTGGGCTACCTGCGCCCTCACCTTCTTCAACACGTATCCGTGACGGATCCGTTTACAACCCTTGCAAATCTAAATAAATTGCCGTTTATGACATAGCTACAATAAATCCTCGAAGCCATGGGACACAACTATTTAGCGTTCGATCTTTAACTACCGATTTCGTTTCCGGGCCATCCGTTTGCCAGCCCGCGCCATCCTATTCATCGCGTTTTTAACTTCAATATGTGTTGCCAGGTCCGAAGCGCTTCCTTGTTTTATTGTCTGCTACGGTCATCCTCCACATTCGACTCCGCCTATCACAGCCCTTAGTCCACGTCAAAAACTCCTCCCAAAAATGACGAAGGGAGGGAATCGTGGCGAGAGGGAATCGTGACGATACAAGTATCGCCAAGCACGAAGAAGCATCAGATCGGACCAACAGAAATCGCGAACAACAACCGAAATCATATCGTCATCGTATCGTATCTTTAACATCGGGCAGTCGCTGTAACGATCGTAACCGTTTGTAACGCCGTATAAGTTGTAAAATCGTGATCGGCCAAGTTTACTCAAGTTTCGCTACATTAAAATAAATTTGTACAACCAACGATTCGTATATTAATTTCAATGAGTTCAGTTTTTCGTTAATTCGAAAACTAACAAGAGCAACGCGAAACGAAAGTCGCGGCATCGCTCAACGTGTACATCAAAATACAAGACTGTTTCTCTTAATCCATTTCAAAAGCGTGATCCATTTGTACAAAAGATTGGTCGGTTGCACGGTCGAAGAAATTCCCTGTAATTTCTATGATAAACATGGCCGGACCGTGTTCCGTTTATAAAAGTTTCGTAAAGTCCCGCAAGCCCCGGCTCGCCAGATCGGTGTTAAAATTCCATAGAGCCGTAGCGGCGTTGTTCCCAATAGTCCACTTAACGGTTAACAGCGTGGAGCTATGATGATCGATTAAGACACTTGTTGATGATAACACAAACACGCTCGAACACGTGTCAGCGGCGAGCGGTAGCGTTTTTTCGGTTTACACAACGCGAGCGTGCGGTGCACAACCAAATCTGGCTTCAAAATCGAAAGCGCAAACATTCTGATGCTGGATCGTTCGATCGAATGATCAAAGAAACGGATTTAACGTGTGCCTACAAAATGCTAAATACGGTCCTCAGCACCGTACTCCGCAAACGCGTTCAGACTCGCAGTCCAATTATCGCGCCCCTTCCTGCGACCCTGTGCGTCTCTGCTGCTCTCCGACTTTTGCATCAAGATGCACCCGACGAGATAATCCCGTACGAGTTCGTGTAGCACGATTCAGCGAATCGCGTACAACTTCCGTCGAGCGTCAAGATCGATCCAAGAGGTAAGCAAAGTTGCCGTACGGCCAATTAACGAGCTCGGTGGGGAGCATCGGCATCGAACGATGCTGTCCGATCGTCGGACACAGGTGAAACAGGTGAAACGTTCGAGGTCTGCTGCGCAGCTGAGCGCACAGGTATGCCTGCGGCGTACGTCTCGCGTGTCCGCTCCTTCGATTCGATCTCTAACGCAACACCATCCTCGAAAGTTTCGACGTCTCTCGAGCAACCAGAGAGTCGAAAGGTGGAACACCACCCCCATTATCGAACGTCCTGCTGCGAGCAGCACCGTCGCGTCGCTTCGCGTCGAATTCAACCCCCCTCGCCCCCGCCAGATTCACAGGATACTAGAGAGCAGTTTTCAAATAGCTCTCGAGAGCCGGCGCGGCGGGGTCCTGAGGGCCTCTGCACCAAAGCGCGCCATGGAGGTTTCATCATTTTCACTCTGGTAACGGGATCGTGAAGATCCTGGAAAGATCAGAGGTCGTTTGCCCTCTGGTCCAAACCTTCGCGACTTTTCTAGAGGTTCTAGAAAAACAGCGAGGTCCTTTGTCCGCTGGTTGAAAGCGTCATTGGCCGTTTCGATCGTCCTTGCGCAAGTAGCAAGATTCTAGATGCCCTGGAAAGCTCCTGGAAGCTCCTTCGAACGCTGGTGCAAAACCTCACGGATCTGTCCGATCCTTCTTGCTCGCGTAACAAATCGTAGAGGTCCTGGAGAAGACCGGTAGCACCCCGTCTCGGACCTGTTCGGTCATCGTCGCTGACGTAACGGTACCGTGGAGGTCCTGGAAACGCCGTGAGGCTCTCGCGCGACCGATAACAAACGCCGACCCAAATACGTCCCCGCCAAACCATCGTACATCCTGGTGCCGCGAGATCTAATTCTCCACGGCCCCACCCCCGCGACCTCCACGGTTTTCACCGATCCGACCCCCTTTCCTCTATCTTTCTCCGTTTCCCAGACGCCCTATATATATATATATATATATATATATATATATATCTTTCCAGCCAGCATCCAGCAGGCCGAAACCTTTGTCCGCGATGGAAGCAAACAGAACGCGAAAGAAAGCTCTTGCGCGGATGCACGCGCGATTAGTCGAATTCCCAGCTCCAGATACGGCTGTTCCAGGCGATGCGGTGGCTGGCTCGGTTCCGAGTTTTTAGACGGCGTGCACTCTGGTGTGTAGCCGCGTCAAGCACAGACACAAGCCCGGACACGTGTAACCAAGTGTACACACTACCGTGCAGAACGCTATACGTCTCGTCAGTGTGTGCAGCCGAAAACGGCCACGCCGAGTTGGCCGAGGCGGGCGCACGCGCTCCGAGGAGCATCGCTCGAAAAATCATCCGCTCCGTGGGCACACACGCTCTCCGCACGATCCACGCTGGACCCGCTCGACCTCGCCCGACAGCTCGATTGCACCCTCTTCCAGGATTGGGCGAAGAGATGCGAGCAGGTCAATGGCGCAACACGTACTCGCGTTCACGAAATACTGTTCGACTTCGTTTCAACATTAGAGATATCTATACCGGATCGGTCGGAATGACAGGCTCCGAGCGTTTCTATAAAGTCATTTACATCGGACAGTCTGTGTGTCACCGAGGGTGTTATAAATTCGCTTTCGTCGACGATTATTCACTGCATAGCTTTATTCACGCTATAATCGAGATCGTACAGTATCTCTGTAAACACGACGCTGTACGATGTAGTCATCTACATTTGCGAACTACAACTACATTCGATTTATCTGTTTGTTATTTTTTATTGCCATTTTGTACAACCATTGCCCAACGCTTCACCAAGCTGCCCTGCACTGGGAAAGTTACGAGGAGACTGCAATGGGAGCATTAATTTTGATCGACGTACGCTCGCCGAGTCACGAGACCGCGGACGAGCATTAGACGCCCACGCAGACAACTACCCCCTTTGCTCACCCCCACGGGAAAGTCATGCTTTCCGTCGTCTCTATGGTGATTTCGAGTCTCTTGACGGTCGAAGGACGTCCCAGAAAATATCGAAAACAGTTCTTCTTTAAATATAGACGATATTCAGTTGGAAAACAGTGTAAAACAGAGCCGCTTAGCAGCCCATAAAAATTCGAAGAACGACGAAATAAAGAGTAAGCTAGAATGTATCGTGTAAAATTATAGAAAAATAGTTCAAATATGATGAAAAGATGATGCAGGTTATTGTTCAGGATTCCTCCGCAGGGTGGCGCCACGTACATTTTCCGCCAAAATCTACGAACAGCGCCATTACCTCGTAGTGGCAAAACGCCCAAGCTTGTAGCCGATTAGTGTTCAGGAGTCTGCCGTTGGGTGGCGCCACGTGCATCTTCCGCCGAAATCTACAAACAGCGCCATTACTTCGTAGTGGCGAAATGCCCAAGCTTGTAGCCGATTAGTGTTCAGGATTCTGCCGCTGGGTGGCGCCACGTGCATCTTCCGCCAAAATCAGCAAACAGCGCCATTACTTCGTAGTGGCGAAACGCCCAAGCTTGTAGCCGATTAGTGTTCAGGAGTCTGCCGTTGGGTGGCGCCACGTGCATCTTCCGCCGAAATCTACAAACAGCGCCATTACTACGTAGTGGCGAAACGCCCAAGCTTGTAGCCGATTAGTGTTCAGGAGTCTGCCGTTGGGTGGCGCCACGTGCATCTTCCGCCGAAATCTACAAACAGCGCCATTACTACGTAGTGGCGAAACGCCCAAGCTTGTAGCCGATCAGTGTTCAGGAGTCTGCCGCTTGCTGCCGCCACGTGCATCTTCCGCCAAAATCTACAAACAGTGCCATTACCTCGTAGTAATTCCCATTCCTGCCGCTTATTGCACTACTCCTTCTGGGAATATCGGCCAGAATCATTTGTTCTGTTCTTTAGGGGTTGGATAATAACAAAGAGAAAACGAGAGTGCTCACGAGCGGGATTTTAGTGTCCCCGGTATAGTGCTGCTTCGTAGTCTACTTTGTAGCTTCGACCAGAACCTGTATCATCTTTTTCTCCTGGACCCGAACCTGCATCATCTTACGTGCATCATTAGCAGCGGATTCCAAATAATGCCAGAGTGAATACTACTTCTATGTCAAAAGAGGCTCTTCTATGTACGCTCTGATCCAGCCTAAAAGGTGATGCAGGTTCTAATACAGGCTAAAAAAAAGATGATGTAGGTTCTGGTCCAGGTTAAAAAGTTGATACTGGTTCTGTCAGGTGTATAGTCTATGGCCGTGCATTGCCATGTGGGTGAGCCATTAGGTATTACATTGTTGGGTACCGTTTCACATCTCGGACACTTTAGTTCGTGCCCTAAAATCACATGTTGTTCCTTTGATGCGGTAGCGATGGAATTTTATTATATTATTATAAATAATGCTAAGGGAGAGTAGTTGATGTAAAATATTCGGCTCTAGTGGCCGCAGGGCGCGTAGTCTAGTTGTATGCGTATAGGTTCACGGTCGATGTTATCGAGTTGATTGTTAGTTAATCGATATGTGATTTCCCATGTGCTTTGCATAGTCGTTACTCACACATAGAAGAGCACGAGTGTGTGTGCTCATGTAGTAGCTACGAATGAGCGATGCATTACAGACAGTGTCTTAGGTCAACAAAATGTTTAAATGTACTATTGTAGGAATTATGAAATAAATAAATATGGCGGTTGTGTGAAGAGTGTATGTGTATGTGGGGGTAGAAATGAATGAGCGGTTATTACATTTTTTTTCCACATTAAAACCGGCACTGTTCTGTTGTATCCTGTCTAAACTTATGTGGGATGAATGGGGTTCATTGTGCGTGCGGGCGACCGGATCATGTTGCGACGGTCCGGCGCCGGTATGTTTGGAAAACTCGAGTGACTGAAGAGGCGTGAATGAAAAGTGTTTAGGGCTAAGTGATAGGAGAGTTTGTGTATTTCTATGAATGAAAGCGATGGATGCAAGAAACAGCGTGCAAGCGAGATGAATGCAAGGGGGTGAAAGACTATAAAGCGTGGATGTTCGGTAAGAGCGGAGAGAGTAGAGTTGCGACTGCCTTGCGAGAAAGAGCGTTGATCGTGTCAGCGTTATATATCGTTATTTCTTCTAAATATATTAGTATTCAGCAACGTGTTTCGAAGAGATTAATCTCCCCATTTCCCAAGATTCCTACACTTATTTGTATACAACTACTCTACTCTTATTCTAAAATTTTACGAATTTTATACGTTCCATATTATAAACTATTTATATATGTCGTTTCATGAACATTGTGACGCGTCCTCGTGTTCGTGCGCTTCATTTTGTCGAGTTCGAGTTGTCGAGTTACTCTGACAGGTTCACTCTGCGGAGACACTCTTGATTCCTCGAGAGCTAAACAAAATCTGCTGCCCCATCTCGGGCCATCGAGGGCTTTGCCTCCCATTTTCCCCACTCCGCAGAGTAACTCCATCCACATGTACGCATTGCAAAGAAGCCGATTTTGTTTGTCGCGGCCGCTCAAACGTTTCGGCCGCGCGTAATGGAAACCGATCCCAACTGTCGCGGCCGACCAAACGTCTCGGCCGCGCTACAATGTAAATACACGCGCGAGCACTCGGCAACCCACTCCGGCAACTTCTAACGGCAAATGCTTAACCTAATAAACGCTTAAATCTACGACATATATTTATTCATAATTAATTTAAATGGGGATGAACCGAGTCTTGCTAGATGAGGGATGAGTTAGGGGAGTCAGTCGTAGTCGTTGTCTGAAAGTAGTAGTCGTTATCCGAAAGTTGTAAGAAGTTGAGGGTTGAAGTTGTATAGTTGTCGTCGTGTAGTTTAGATTAACGGTTAGTACTTAAGCGCGCAACTATTGTACACGTAAGTCTATTTCTTTTCTGTTCCATAAATAAATAATTAATTATACGTGATACCACATATTTCAACTTAGTATTTCTAGCTCTTCTTACTGATTACTATTTATATTTACTTTATATCTACCCTAGTCTTATTTTATAACTTTAAGAATTTTTCCATGTGCAAAATTATAAATTATTAGTACTTAATTCAATATTCGAACTTATATTTTCCACTCTTAATTTGTCCCTGTCTATTTGTGTTTCCCCTGAAGAAATTCTTATAAGTTCGCTGTTCAGCCGCGAGTTAACGGGAGATCCCCTTGAAAATCCGCGGCACCGCTATTTCAAGGTGGGACCAGGGACCGATCCCTTTGACAGTAGCTTTATCGTTTTACTCGCGGCTGAAAAATCGGCACGACCCAACATTTGACGTGCAGATGGTCAACACGTTTTATGACACGGGCCTCTAGGGCTGTTTTTGAGACAGTCGCCTTCACGAAACCTTTCTTAATTGCCCAGTAGAATTTTCTTCGCGCCCTCAACAGTTAACCGTACTGTCATAAAACGTGGACTTACAAAGGTGGCATCGCGGGACCATACGACTGTCCCCGGCCGGTGAACATCGGGCCCACAGTTGTAATTTCGCCCGCCGAAATTTAGCGACGTTGCAACCCCGAAATTGAATACCCCCACACCTCCACACCAACGCACCCCGAATTCATTGCCGAATTGCCCCGGATTACCCCCTCCAGTTTAGAAATCTAATCTGCTTTTCTCAATTAATTTTTTTTTTTTTTTAGCTTCTAGTAGAGATAAAAGCCGAGTCGGCGAAGCCGACGAGGCGCAAAGTCGCCGCGATGCAGCGACTTCGCGCCGAGGAGGGGCCTAATCTTCCCAAACAAGTCTTAAATTGATCTGTGCGTCCTTCTCCTTCTTTTCGACCCCTTCCTTTTTTCTCCTAAAATCCTTCGTTTCCGAGAAAAAGCATCCTCCTGCTATTTCTAAGCACTTTTTGGAAATTTTTTCTTACTCCCTCCGACCTCCTACGCCGTGACGTATTGGTTTAGCATCGACAATGCGTAGCCGCAAAAAAATTTTTTTTTTTATTTTTTTTTTATTTTTTTTTCCCCGCTCACAATTGGTAGCTATTAATAAACTATTGATGTGTGTATTGATATCACTCCCTACTATACCACTTTATTTTATTTTCTTTAGAAAATTATTAAGAAACACTGAGGTTGTTCATTCCTCAATATTTCTACTCTACTCCACTCGCGGTTTATGCAATATCAAAACTCTAACTAACTTTCTTCTCTAATGACTTCCTACAGAGAAGTTTCCTTACACACAATAGTCCTAACCCTAACCCTAAAAACTTAACCGTAACCAACAAAAACCTAACCGTACCTCCAATAAACCTAACCCTAACCATTCACACTAGCCCAAAAACCTATCCCTAATCCTAAAAGTTAACCTTAATTATCGAAAACCTAACCCTAACCCTAAAAAGTTAATCCTAACCACCGACACCCTAACCCTAACCTTCGAAAACCTAACTCTAACCATGGAAATCCTAACCCTACCCATGGAAATCCTAACCCTACCCATGGAAAACCTAACCCTAACCACGGAAAATCTAATCCTAACGATCGAAAACCTAACCATAACCATGGAAAACATAATCGTAACCTACGAAACCCTAACCCCAACCTTTCCAAAACTAACCCTAACCCAAACCCTGCAAAACTAACCATAACCCTCCGAAAACTAACCCTAACCCCCTCCAAAAACCTAACCATAACCTTCCGAAAAGTAACCCCAACCTTCAGAAAACTAAACCTAACTCTACAAAAACTAACCCTAACCTTCCAAAAACTAACCCTAACTCTACCAAAACCAACCCAACCTTCAGAAGACTAAACCTAACTCTACAAAAACTAACCCTAACCTTTCAAAAACTAACCCAAACTCTACAAAACTAACCTAACCTTCCAAAAACTAACCCCAACCCTCCAAAACCTAACCCTAACCTTCCGAAAAGTAACCCCAACCTTCAGAAAACTAAACCTAACTCTACAAAAACTAACCCTAACCTTCAAAAACTAACCCAAACTCTACAAAACTAACCCTAACCTTCCAAAAACTAACCCTAACCCTCCAAAACCTAACCCTAACCTTCCAAAAACTAACCCTAACTCTACCAAAACCAACCCAACCTTCAGAAGACTAAACCTAACTCTACAAAAACTAACCCTAACCTTTCAAAAACTAACCCAAACTCTACAAAACTAACCCTAACCTTCCAAAAACTAACCCCAACCCTCCAAAACCTAACCCTAACCTTCCAAAAACTAACCCTAACTCTACAAAAACTAACCCTAACCTTCAAAAAACTAACCCGAACTCTACAAAAGTAACCCTAACCCTCCAAAAACCAACCCAAACTCTACAAAACTAACCCTAACCTTCCAAAAACTAACCCTAACCCTCCGAAAACTAACCCCAACTTTCCCAAACTAACCCTAATCTTCAAAAACTAACCCTAACCCACCGAAACCTAACCCTAACCCTCCGAAAACTAACCCCAACCTTCCAAAAACTAACCCTAACCCTCCGAAAACTAACACTAACCCACCAAAACCTAACCCTAACCCTCCGAAAACTAACCCTAACCCACCAAAACCTAACCCTAACCCTCCGAAAACTAACCCCAACCTTCCAAAAACTAACCCTAACCCACCAAAACCTAACCCTAACCCTCCGAAAACTAACCCCAACTTTCCCAAACTAACCCTAATCTTCAAAAACTAACCCTAACCCTCCGAAATCTAACCCTAACCCACCGAAACCTAACCCTAACCCTCCAAAACCTAGCCCCAACCCCCAAAAAAAACTAACCCTAACCCTCCGAAAACTAACCCCAACCTTCCAAAAACTAACCCCAACCCTCCGAAAACTAACCCTAACCCACCAAAACCTAACCCTAACCCTCCGAAAACTAACCCTAACCCACCAAAACCTAACCCTAACCCTCCGAAAACTAACCCCAACCTTCCAAAAACTAACCCTAACCCACCAAAAACTAACCCTAACCCTCCGAAAACTAACCCTAACCCACCAAAACCTAACCCTAACCCTCCGAAAACTAACCCTAACCCACCAAAACCTAACCCTAACCCTCCGAAAACTAACCCCAACCTTCCAAAAACTAACCCTAACCCACCAAAACCTAACCCTAACCATCAGAAAAGGTTAGGGTTAGGGTTAGGGTTAGGGTTAGGGTTAGGGTTAGGGTTAGGGTTAGGGTTAGGGTTAGGGTTAGGGTTAGGGTTAGGGTTAGGGTTAGGGTTAGGGTTAGGGTTAGGGTTAGGGTTAGGGTTAGGGTTAGGGTTAGGGTTAGGGTTAGGGTTAGGGTTAGGGTTAGGGTTAGGGTTAGGGTTAGGGTTAGGGTTAGGGTTAGGGTTAGGGTTAGGGTTAGGGTTAGGGTTAGGGTTAGGGTTAGGGTTAGGGTTAGGGTTAGGGTTAGGGTTAGGGTTAGGGTTAGGGTTAGGGTTAGGGTTAGGGTTAGGGTTAGGGTTAGGGTTAGGGTTAGGGTTAGGGTTAGGGTTAGGGTTAGGGTTAGGGTTAGGGTTAGGGTTAGGGTTAGGGTTAGGGTTAGGGTTAGGGTTAGGGTTAGGGTTAGGGTTAGGGTTAGGGTTAGGGTTAGGGTTAGGGTTAGGGTTAGGGTTAGGGTTAGGGTTAGGGTTAGGGTTAGGGTTAGGGTTAGGGTTAGGGTTAGGGTTAGGGTTAGGGTTAGGGTTAGGGTTAGGGTTAGGGTTAGGGTTAGGGTTAGGGTTAGGGTTAGGGTTAGGGTTAGGGTTAGGGTTAGGGTTAGGGTTAGGGTTAGGGTTAGGGTTAGGGTTAGGGTTAGGGTTAGGGTTAGGGTTAGGGTTAGGGTTAGGGTTAGGGTTAGGGTTAGGGTTAGGGTTAGGGTTAGGGTTAGGGTTAGGGTTAGGGTTAGGGTTAGGGTTAGGGTTAGGGTTAGGGTTAGGGTTAGGGTTAGGGTTAGGGTTAGGGTTAGGGTTAGGGTTAGGGTTAGGGTTAGGGTTAGGGTTAGGGTTAGGGTTAGGGTTAGGGTTAGGGTTAGGGTTAGGGTTAGGGTTAGGGTTAGGGTTAGGGTTAGGGTTAGGGTTAGGGTTAGGGTTAGGGTTAGGGTTAGGGTTAGGGTTAGGGTTAGGGTTAGGGTTAGGGTTAGGGTTAGGGTTAGGGTTAGGGTTAGGGTTAGGGTTAGGGTTAGGGTTAGGGTTAGGGTTAGGGTTAGGGTTAGGGTTAGGGTTAGGGTTAGGGTTAGGGTTAGGGTTAGGGTTAGGGTTAGGGTTAGGGTTAGGGTTAGGGTTAGGGTTAGGGTTAGGGTTAGGGTTAGGGTTAGGGTTAGGGTTAGGGTTAGGGTTAGGGTTAGGGTTAGGGTTAGGGTTAGGGTTAGGGTTAGGGTTAGGGTTAGGGTTAGGGTTAGGGTTAGGGTTAGGGTTAGGGTTAGGGTTAGGGTTAGGGTTAGGGTTAGGGTTAGGGTTAGGGTTAGGGTTAGGGTTAGGGTTAGGGTTAGGGTTAGGGTTAGGGTTAGGGTTAGGGTTAGGGTTAGGGTTAGGGTTAGGGTTAGGGTTAGGGTTAGGGTTAGGGTTAGGGTTAGGGTTAGGGTTAGGGTTAGGGTTAGGGTTAGGGTTAGGGTTAGGGTTAGGGTTAGGGTTAGGGTTAGGGTTAGGGTTAGGGTTAGGGTTAGGGTTAGGGTTAGGGTTAGGGTTAGGGTTAGGGTTAGGGTTAGGGTTAGGGTTAGGGTTAGGGTTAGGGTTAGGGTTAGGGTTAGGGTTAGGGTTAGGGTTAGGGTTAGGGTTAGGGTTAGGGTTAGGGTTAGGGTTAGGGTTAGGGTTAGGGTTAGGGTTAGGGTTAGGGTTAGGGTTAGGGTTAGGGTTAGGGTTAGGGTTAGGGTTAGGGTTAGGGTTAGGGTTAGGGTTAGGGTTAGGGTTAGGGTTAGGGTTAGGGTTAGGGTTAGGGTTAGGGTTAGGGTTAGGGTTAGGGTTAGGGTTAGGGTTAGGGTTAGGGTTAGGGTTAGGGTTAGGGTTAGGGTTAGGGTTAGGGTTAGGGTTAGGGTTAGGGTTAGGGTTAGGGTTAGGGTTAGGGTTAGGGTTAGGGTTAGGGTTAGGGTTAGGGTTAGGGTTAGGGTTAGGGTTAGGGTTAGGGTTAGGGTTAGGGTTAGGGTTAGGGTTAGGGTTAGGGTTAGGGTTAGGGTTAGGGTTAGGGTTAGGGTTAGGGTTAGGGTTAGGGTTAGGGTTAGGGTTAGGGTTAGGGTTAGGGTTAGGGTTAGGGTTAGGGTTAGGGTTAGGGTTAGGGTTAGGGTTAGGGTTAGGGTTAGGGTTAGGGTTAGGGTTAGGGTTAGGGTTAGGGTTAGGGTTAGGGTTAGGGTTAGGGTTAGGGTTAGGGTTAGGGTTAGGGTTAGGGTTAGGGTTAGGGTTAGGGTTAGGGTTAGGGTTAGGGTTAGGGTTAGGGTTAGGGTTAGGGTTAGGGTTAGGGTTAGGGTTAGGGTTAGGGTTAGGGTTAGGGTTAGGGTTAGGGTTAGGGTTAGGGTTAGGGTTAGGGTTAGGGTTAGGGTTAGGGTTAGGGTTAGGGTTAGGGTTAGGGTTAGGGTTAGGGTTAGGGTTAGGGTTAGGGTTAGGGTTAGGGTTAGGGTTAGGGTTAGGGTTAGGGTTAGGGTTAGGGTTAGGGTTAGGGTTAGGGTTAGGGTTAGGGTTAGGGTTAGGGTTAGGGTTAGGGTTAGGGTTAGGGTTAGGGTTAGGGTTAGGGTTAGGGTTAGGGTTAGGGTTAGGGTTAGGGTTAGGGTTAGGGTTAGGGTTAGGGTTAGGGTTAGGGTTAGGGTTAGGGTTAGGGTTAGGGTTAGGGTTAGGGTTAGGGTTAGGGTTAGGGTTAGGGTTAGGGTTAGGGTTAGGGTTAGGGTTAGGGTTAGGGTTAGGGTTAGGGTTAGGGTTAGGGTTAGGGTTAGGGTTAGGGTTAGGGTTAGGGTTAGGGTTAGGGTTAGGGTTAGGGTTAGGGTTAGGGTTAGGGTTAGGGTTAGGGTTAGGGTTAGGGTTAGGGTTAGGGTTAGGGTTAGGGTTAGGGTTAGGGTTAGGGTTAGGGTTAGGGTTAGGGTTAGGGTTAGGGTTAGGGTTAGGGTTAGGGTTAGGGTTAGGGTTAGGGTTAGGGTTAGGGTTAGGGTTAGGGTTAGGGTTAGGGTTAGGGTTAGGGTTAGGGTTAGGGTTAGGGTTAGGGTTGGGGACCTAGGGGATATGGGCTTGGCAGTGGTGACTCGGATCCACTGCTAGGTATGCCACAGTGGTGGCGGTCATATTCCTAAAATCCTCCACGCTCCACCTCCTCGCGGTGGTCCCTGGGCACTCACGACTGTGGGTGGCTAACGGAGCGGGGGGTACGCGGCAGGAAGTAGCCTCGACGATGTGCGAGGCAATGCCGGCGGGATCTTCGGATCCTGGTAGGGGCACCCTTGCCGGTAAGGTTCGCACGGAGGGGCG
Organism: Halictus rubicundus; assembly: GCF_050948215.1. NCBI lineage: Eukaryota > Metazoa > Arthropoda > Insecta > Hymenoptera > Halictidae > Halictus > Halictus rubicundus. The sequence continues at coordinate 19,277 of NC_135165.1, read as the reverse complement.
AAAACTGCCGAGTTGGGACGGGATTTTCGGTGACGGACCAGGGCAAGGCTGGGTGTTTCACAAAACTGACATGGACGGCACAAAGGAAAAGAGTTTAGTTTACGGTGCAGGGGAGGGATACCCCAGTACCGGCGCGACTGTTGGTGGGCGAGCAGGCCACAGCGCGTCGTTATCCAACGACTGCGAGCCGAAGGTGGTGGACCACTGGGCCCCTTCGGAGGTAAATACTACCAGCGAAGCTGTGGTGACGGAAACGTCATCACAGATTTCGGGAGATGCGGACGCGGGCGTGTCGCGCGCGGGAGCCGAGATGCGGGGGGCGGACGGAGCTCCGACGGGGAAGCGGCCCCGGCTGGAGCCGTCCGTGGCAGGAGGGGGGCTGCAGACGCGCAGCGGGAGGGTCGTCGGGGGGACCCCTGAGGAGGGCTCCTCGGGGGCGGGTGCTGAGCAGGTGCTCAGCGACCGCGCCGAGAGGGGCCAGCTCCACAAAATCGCGGAGCTAATGGAGTCCGCGGGGAAGCTGCCGACGGCGCAGCTGGCGGAGGAGGTGGAGGACGCGATGAGACGTGTGGAGGGCGTCTCCACCGTCTCCAGGGGCCTCAAGGGCAATTTTGCCAAGGAGCTCAGGGATTGCTCCGCGCTGGCCAGGGCCTATTGCACTACGCTGGTGCAGCGGGCATACACTGGCACGGCGTGGGGCAATAGCCAGGAGGTCGCCCGTCTCCGCCAACAGACCGAGGCCCTCGCCAAGGAGGTACAGGACCTCCGGGCGAGGCTTCGCGTCGCGGAGGCGGAGAAGCGGGCGGTCGCGGGAAAGACGGCCCCTGGGGCGGTACCCTCCGCCTCCTCAGGCGGGACCGCGGGGACGGGACCGGCGGCGGAAGCGGCGACGCGGGCGGCGGAGGGGGCGGGGGTACTGGACCCTCAAGCCCTTCTCCTCCGCGTCGACGCGATGGTGGCGGCCAGGAATGCCGAGCTGGAAACGAGAATGGAGAATCGTTTCCGGGCAATCCTGGCCGGGATGGTTCCGGCTCTCCAGGGCAGGGGGGGAGGGACGCGCGATGCCCCGCCGGTGGCTTCTCCGCCGGCGGTGGTCGAAACCAAGAGGACTGGGCCGGTGGTGGTGTCCAGCGCCGGGGTGGTGCCACCCGTGGACATCCCGCCGCCGGTCGACCCAGCCTCCTGGTCGGTGGCGAAGTCGAAGTCCGCGAGGAAGGCGGAGAGGAGGCGGGCAGCGGCGGAGGAGAGGGCGGCCATAGCCCTCGCCGCCGAGTTGGCGGCCGCTGCTTCGGCGAAACGGAGGACGGCGACCGGGGGTTCGGCGGTCGGCACGCGAAAGGGGGCCGGCGCGATCACGGCGAAGCCGTCAAGTGGGAGGGTTGTTGCCCTGGGGCGCGCCCCCAAGTCCGGGGCCGTGGCGATCACGATCCCCGAGAGCTGTAAGCTCACCTACGCGGGAGTGATCGCCAGGGCCAGAGAGGCAATAGACCTCAAGGCGCTGGGGATTGAGTCGGGGGTGCTCCCCAGGAGGACCAAGACGGGGGGGATCCTCCTGGAGGTAAAGGGCCCGGAGGGCCAAGAGAAGGCACGGGCCCTCTCCACGAGGGTCTCTGAGGCCTTACAAGGGACTGGGGTTAAAGTCGTCCAGGCCGTCAAGCGAGGCGAGTTGCGCGTCGCTGGCCTGGACGACTCGGTTAGCGCAAGGGAGGTCGCGGCGGCACTTGCGGCTGCGGGGGGGTGCTCGGAGGCCGAGTTCCGGGTCGGAGAGATCCGGAGGTCCGCCTCTGAGCGGGTGCTGGGCTCCTGTTGGGCCCAGGGCCCCCTCGCGGCCGTCAGGAAGGTGGTGGCGGGGGGCCGGCTGCTGGTCGGCTGGTCCTCGGCGCGGGTGGAGGCACTGAGGGAGCGACCCCTTCAGTGCTTCCGCTGCTTGGAGACGGGGCACACGCGGTCGACCTGTAAAAGCACGGTCGACAGGAGCGCGAGGTGCTATCGGTGCGGTGCGACCGAGCACCGCGCCTCGGCCTGCGGGGCTGCCCCCAGATGCCCGCTCTGCGCGGATCTGGGGAGGCCCTCGAACCACAGGTTCGGGGCCAAAGCGTGTGCCCCGGCTCCGAGGAGGGGTCGCGCGGCGGTGAAGGGAAGAGGGGAAAAGTCGGCGGCTGCACCCGCGCAGCAGCAGCCGACTACACCGGGGGCCCAGTCCCACCAGGGGGGGGAGCCTGCAGAGCAAATGTCAGGGTAGGCTGTTTTCAGGCCTATTCCGGTTCTGCAGGCGAACCTCAACCACTCGCGTGCGGCCCAGGACTTGTTTGTCCAGGCCGTGCGCGAGCGGGGGACTGGGTTGGCAGTGGCGGCGGAGCCGTACTCCGTTCCCGATCACCCCTTCTGGGTGGGGGACGAGGCCGGCTCCGTCGCCATAGTGGCGGAGGGCCGCCGCGGGTCCCCGTCGATCTCCCTTCTGGAGAGAGGCGAGGGATTCGTGGCGGTGCGGTGGGGGGACATCGCGGTCGTCGGAGTTTATATCTCGCCGAACCGTGGCCTCGATCATTTTCGGGGGTTCCTGGGCGGGCTGAGTAGCTGCATCGCGCGGTGCAGCGCCCGTCCGGTTCTCGTCCTGGGAGACTTCAATGCCCACGCGGTATCGTGGGGGAGTCCCAGGACGACCACTAGGGGAAGCGAGGTGTTAGACTGGGCGTCCGGCCTGGATCTCCGGTTGATTAACCGGGGATCCACGCCGACGTGCGTGCGGCCGCAGGGTGTCTCTATTGTCGATCTGACATGGGGGACGCCGTCGGCCGTGCGCCGAGTGTCGGGATGGAGGGTGGCGGAAGAACTAGAGCTGGCCTCTGACCACACGCCCATAGTCATGGACGTGTGGCCCGCCGCCCTCTACGCGCGGGATTCCCGGCACGGCCAGGTGGACCGACGGCCGCGATGGGCGTGGAACAGGGCGGACGAGGACCTGTTCCGGGCCGCTGTCGCCGCGGTAACGTGGGGGGGGCCCCAGCCGGCTGGGGGGGCACCGGCGCGCGGGGCGGAGCGGCTCCGGGAGGTGATGACGGCGGTGTGCGACACCGCGGTGCCCCGGAGCCGGTCCGACCATAGAAGGGCGGCGTACTGGTGGTCCGCGGGCATTGCAGAGCTTCGGCGTGCCTGCAATGCCGCGCGGCGCCAGTATGGCCGAGCGCGCAGGAGGCGCGACGACGAGGAGGCGAGGCTCCACGGGGAGTACCGAGCCGCGCTCGGGACTCTCCGGAGGGCCATCGCGAAGGCCAAGGCGGACGCGTGGTCGGAGCTCGTCGGCACGGTGGACGCGGATCCGTGGGGGCGCCCGTATAAGCTTGTAATGAGCAAGCTGCGCGCGTGGGCCCCCCCACTGACGGAATCGATGGACCCTCCCTTACTCGAGGAGGTGGTGACGTCTCTCTTCCCGCGTGAGGGGGGACAGCGACACCGCCTCCATCCGGGCCAGGAGCCTCTCTCCTGGTCCGCGGAGTGGGAGGTGTCAGCCGGCGAGCTCGGGGAGGCGGTGACCAGGGCCCGTCGGGTGGGCCGCAAGGCCCCGGGTCCTGACGGGGTGTCGGGCCGCGCGTTGGTCTTGGCATTGGAGGGGGGGCTCGCTCCCGAACTCAGGCGGCTGTTCAACAGTTGTCTGAGGGAGGGAGTGTTCCCCCCACTATGGAAGTCGGGCAGGCTGGTCCTCCTTCCAAAGGCGGGCAAGTCCCGGGACTCGCCCTCCGGGTACCGGCCAATTTGCTTGCTGGACGAGGCGGGGAAGTTGTTCGAGCGCGTTCTCGTTGGACGCCTCGTCCGGCACCTGTCGGGGGGAGGAGTCCCCGATCTGAGCGAGGCGCAGTTCGGCTTCCGGGGGGGTCTCTCCACCGTCGACGCAATTCGGCGGGTGGGGGCTCTCTCGGGGGCCTGTACGGAGGGGGGCGGTGTTGCGTTGGCGATCTCCTTGGATATCGCCAACGCGTTCAACACCGTCCCCTGGGATAGAATTTCGGAGGCCCTGGTCTTCCACCAGGTGCCTCCGTACCTTAGGAGGGTGATCGGGGACTATCTCTCCGACAGGAGCATAGAATATCCTGGCCGGTACGGGATGATTCGCAGGAGCGTCGTGCGGGGGGTTCCACAGGGCTCGGTGTTGGGCCCGTTGCTGTGGAACCTCGCGTACGACAGCGTCCTGCGGGAGGGGATGCCTCCCGGTGTCAGCCTAACGTGTTACGCCGACGACACGTTGGTGCTTGCCACCGGGAGGTATACGAAGGAGGCCGTCTGCCTGGCGGAGCGCGGCGCGTGGCGCGCGGTACGCGCGATCCGGTCTCTGGGCCTAGAGGTGTCCGTCGCTAAGACCAGGGCCATGTGGTTTTACCACCGGGCCCGGCTGGCGGCGCCTCCCCAGTGCTGGATCGCCGTGGGGGGGGGAGCGGTCGAGGTCGGGTTCCAGATGCGGTACCTGGGACTCGAGCTCGACGGCCTGTGGCGTTTCTGCCGCCACATCGAGTCGCTAGTGCCCCGGGCGGAGAGGGCGACCGCTGCGCTCGGTCGTCTTCTCCCGAACCTCGGGGGACCCTGTGGACGGGTGCGTCGCCTGTTCGCGGTGGTGGTGCGGGTTTTAGTCCTGTACGGAGCCCCTGTGTGGGCGTACGATGTCTTGGCCGGGGGGCGTAGCGGTGTGCGAGCACTGCTGCGCCGAATCGAGCGCAGGCTGGCCATTGGCATCGTGCGGGGGTATCGCACCATCTCTTACGCGACGGCGATGGTGATGTCGGGGCTTATCCCCCTCGAGCTGGAGGCCCGCGTGTTGTCGGACGTACACGGGTACGCCAGGGACCTCCAGCGGAGGGGGATGGCTCCGGATCAGGTGGCGCTCGATGTGGCGGAGTACAGGGGCCGCGCTCGGCGGGCCGCCGCCCGGGAATGGCGCGAAAGCCTTCACGGGACGGAGGAAGGAGGGAGGCGGGCCGTTCGGGCCATCCTCCCCGTGTTCGACCGGTGGAACAGGGGATGGATGGGGCATAGGGTCTCCTACCGAGTGACGCAGGTGATGACCGGGCACGGTTGCTTCGGTGTGTACCTGTGTCGCATCGGGCGGGAGGCCGAGGAGGCGTGTCACCACTGCGGCGAGTCGCGGGACACGGCGCAGCACACTCTGGAGGAGTGTCCAGCGTGGGCGGGTGAGCGCCGTGCTCTGCGGCGCGCAGTGGGCCATGACCTCTCGCTTCCGGCTGTCGTCTCGGCGGCAGCGGGCGGCGAGGGGGCGTGGAGAGGGTTCGCCTCCTTCTGCGAGCAGGTAATGCTGCAGAAGGAGGCTGCGGAACGGGGTCGTGAGCGAAATCACGATCCCGGCCGAAGGGGTGGGAGAAGGAGACGCAGGGCACGCCCCGGGGGCGTGCCTCCGTTGCGGCGTCCTTAACGCGGGCGGGGGCGCCCTTGGTGATCTCGAGGCGGGGGACCGACGGTCTCCTTATACTCGGTTGCCAATGGCGTCCCCGGAGGCCGTCGGACGTCTCGGGCGGGGGCCCGGACGTCCATCGGGCGGCCTAAATGGGGGGGAAGGCTTCACGTCGTCCGTTGCGTGGCGCCTTCGGATAGAGTAGGATAGGGTGGAGGCCGCGTCCCCCACCCAGGGAGGAATGCTAAGGCGGGGGCACACCGGATAGACATGCGCGCGCGGACCACGGGTGCCCCCAGGAGCCTAGGGACGGACGGGGAGGAGTTAGTGGGTATACTCGGCATTGCACCCACCAGCCGAGGAGTCCCACATAACCCGGCCCACTCCCCCCCGGGAGGGGTCGGGTATCCGTAATAGTGATTACCTCCTCGGAAAAAAAAAAAAAAAAAAAAAATAGGGTTAGGGTTAGGGTTAGGGTTAGGGTTAGGGTTAGGGTTAGGGTTAGGGTTAGGGTTAGGGTTAGGGTTAGGGTTAGGGTTAGGGTTAGGGTTAGGGTTAGGGTTAGGGTTAGGGTTAGGGTTAGGGTTAGGGTTAGGGTTAGGGTTAGGGTTAGGGTTAGGGTTAGGGTTAGGGTTAGGGTTAGGGTTAGGGTTAGGGTTAGGGTTAGGGTTAGGGTTAGGGTTAGGGTTAGGGTTAGGGTTAGGGTTAGGGTTAGGGTTAGGGTTAGGGTTAGGGTTAGGGTTAGGGTTAGGGTTAGGGTTAGGGTTAGGGTTAGGGTTAGGGTTAGGGTTAGGGTTAGGGTTAGGGTTAGGGTTAGGGTTAGGGTTAGGGTTAGGGTTAGGGTTAGGGTTAGGGTTAGGGTTAGGGTTAGGGTTAGGGTTAGGGTTAGGGTTAGGGTTAGGGTTAGGGTTAGGGTGGGGACCAAGGGGATATGGGCTTAGTAGTGGTGATTCGGATCCACTACTAGGTATGCCACAGTGGTGGCGGTCATATCCCTAAAATCCTCTACGCTCCACCTCCTCGTGGTGGTCCCTGGGAACACACATAGTTGTGTGTTGCTAACGGAGCGAGGGGTATTCCGCGGGAAGTAGTCCCAATGATGTGTGAGGCGATGCCGGCGGGATCTTCGGATCCTGGCAGGGCCTCCCTTGCCGGTAAGGTTCACACGGAGGGATGAAAAACCGCGGAATGGGTCCTGCGATAACGACCGGGGAGGTCGCCGCAGGGCCCTTGCCGTAAACCGGTGGTCATGTTTTACCGGAACGGTGGTCTTGCCTTAACCGGCCGGGCCGCGAGGATGATAACCTCTATAAAAATCCCCAACCCTAAGCTTCGGTGCGCGGTGAGAGGGTACGCCCTGGCAACAGGGCGTGGCTGGTGGGGTACACCAGTCGCGAGCGCACCAACAACCACTGGAGACCTGGCGCCTCCAGTGCGTATATAGCCTTACCCGGGTAGTGGGGGCTCTGCCCGGGTGGACCTCATTTCCCGCCATTCTCGTGGGACGAACTATGGAATATTCAAACACAAACATAGAGGGTAAGGAGGGGGTACCACACCCGGAAGTGGTTGAGGGGGGAGCTGTGGTGGCACCAGTGCCACCACAGGTTATGGGGCAGCCGGCCCCGGCGGTACCCACGCCGTTGGTGATGGGACCGCCGCTTCTTCCGGTTCCCCGGGATCTCAGGCCTCGGCCTGGGAGGGGGACTCCGATTCTGGACCTGGAGGATGACGGGCTGTCGATCATCTCCGTGACAGCCTCCTCCAGTGGCGCTGGGAAAAAGCGCAAGCGGGATCGCGAGCGTGAGCGTCTGGAGGATCCAGCGCGGCCGGATATACGGAGCCTGCTCCCCGGGGAGCTGACCGCTCTAATGGTAGAGCGGTCCGACGAGGTCCGCGAGCTGGCCGAGAGGTCCGGCAATCTTAAGGGCACGTACCTTAAGGCCTTCCGGGAGGCCTCCGGCGATATCAAGGCATGCGCGCGGGAGATGGACCGTAGGGGTGTCCAGGGTGGACACCCTGCGGCTTGCTCCTGCGTTACGCCCGTAGCGAGCCCCGGGGAGAGCGCTCTCCGGGAGAGATGCGCGGCGTTGGAGAGGGAGCTCCGGGGGACCCGCGACTCGCTGGAGGCCATCAGGGGAGAACTGATGGCCGTAAAGCGGTTGCGGGACGCTCCTCTCCTGCCGGCTCCCGGCGCCGGCGTGGCCACCATGGCGCCCGCATCGGACGTTATGGCGCAGATGCGGGCCCTCATGGAGGAGGGTCTGAGATCCCTCCGCGAGGAACTGCGGAGGGATTTGCGTCGCGTGGTTGGCGCGTGCGGGGCCTCTCGGCCACTGCCGCCGGCGCCTCCGACGCCGCCGCGGCCCGCACCGGCGCCGGCGCCGCCGACGCCTGCACCCGCTCCTACCCCGGCGTCGGGAGGGGCGGGAAAGAAGAAGAAGAAGAAGAAGAAGAAAGGCGGAAATTCTGCGGGGGGGAGCGCCCCCGTCGCCACCCCGACCCCCGCCCCTTCTCCGCCAGCACCGGGTGTCCCCGATAAAGGGGATACCTGGTCAGAAGTCGTTAGGAAGAAGGGCAAGGGCAAGGCCAAGGCTGCGTCCCAGGCTGCGGCATCCGCAGCCGGCACCTCCAAGGCCAGGAAGGCTGTTGCCCCCGCCCCGAAGGGGGGGAAACCAGTTTCCAGGGTGAAGGCCCCTCCCCGCGCGGCGGCGGTCACCTTGACCGTCCCCGAGGGGAGCAAGGCCTCGTATGAGGAGGCCGTGAGGAGGGCCCGCCAGGGCATCGACTTAGATGCCCTAGGCATCGGGGCCCTCAATTGGAAGCGGGCGGTCACCGGGGGCCTCATTATTGAGGTCCCTGGTGCCGACGGGGGCCCGAAGGCCGACGCCTTGGCGGCCAGGATGGCCACCGTCCTGGGAGGGATGGAGGTGAGGGTCTCCAGGCCCGTCAAAAAGGCGGAGTTTCGCCTCACGGGCCTGGAGGTGTCGGTCACCCCCCAGGAGGTGACGGCGGCGGTGGCGGAGGCCGGGGGCTGTGCCGCCGAGTCCGTCAGGGTGGGCGAGCTCAAAGCTCCGCCCAACGGACTCGGCACTGTTTGGGTACAGTGCCCGGCCGTGGCCGCGCTGGCCATAGAAAAGGCCGGCAGGGTGCGAGTGGGGTGGTCCACCGCCCAGGTGGTAGTTTTGGCTCCGCGTCCGTTGCAGTGTTTTCGCTGCCTGGCCCTAGGCCATGTACGGCAGCGATGCACTGCGGAGGTCGACCGCAGCGGTCACTGTTACCGCTGCGGGGACGCCAACCACCGGGCGGTGGAATGCAGGGCGCCACCACACTGCGTGGTGTGCGCTGCGGTAGGCAGGCCGGCGGGCCACAAGGCGGGGAGCAAGGCGTGCTCCCCGCCGCCCAAAAAGAAGAAGGGCGCAAAGGGGGACGGTGTGGCGTCCCCCAAAAGCGCGGCGCCGATTACCCCGGGGGGGAAGTCGGCCGCTCCCCCAAACCCAAAGGAGGGGGAGACGATGGAGGTGGAGGCGGGCCCTAGCGGGACCGCAGAGGAGGGGACCAGCACAGAGGCCAACTAATGGCCCACATTCCGCGCAGGTCTCCTCTACCGGTACTCCAGGCCAACCTCAACCACTGCCACCGGGCGCAGGACCTGATGGTCCAGTGCCTGGAGGAGTGGGGGGTTGGCCTGGCCGTCGCCACGGAGCCCTACAGGATCCCGGACCACCCACACTGGTCCGGTGACGTTGACGGCTCCGTGGCGATATGGTGGCGTCGCCACTCGGCGACTGTGCCCCCCTGTTCCGTGGTCGAACGGGGCAGGGGGATGGTTATGGTAAAGTGGGGAAGATTTCTGGTCGTGGGGTGCTACAGCTCACCCAGTTATGACTCCGCCGAATTAGGGATGTTCCTGGACCGGCTGGGGCTAATGATAGCCCCTTATATAGCCGGTCCAGTGTTGGTCCTGGGGGACCTCAATGCGAGGTCCTCCACCTGGGGTAACCCCGGGACCAACGCCCGAGGCGGAGTCCTGGAAGACTGGGCGGAGGGGATGGAGCTCCGGTTGTTAAACCGGGGCTCCGTGCCTACGTGCGTGAGGTGGAATGGCTGGTCCATAGTGGACGTGTCATTCGCGACGGCCGCCGCCTCACGCCGTGTGTCCAATTGGCGGGTCTGGAGTGGAGAGACCTTGTCGGACCACAGCTACGTCCTGATGGACGTGGCTGTGGTCTCGGACTCGCCATTGGACACGCCCCTCCGACGTGGCACCCCGTCAGCGCCCAGATGGGCGCTGAAACGACTGGACGGGGACCTCCTGAGGGCCGCGATTATCGGCTCCGCCTGGCCTTCGGCCAGGGAGCGCGAGGCAGACGAGGGGGCGGCTTGGATCCGGGGCACGTTGCAGATGATCTGTGACGTGGCGATGCCCCGGGTCCGAGCTCAGCCCCCGAGAAGATCAGTTTACTGGTGGTCGGGGGAGCTGGCCGAACTTCGCAGCTCGGCCGGCCGAGCCCGCCGCCAGTATGCCCGCGCCCGTCGCCGCCATTTTCTGGGCGGCGACGCGGAGCCGAGGGTCGCCGAGCTGTACAGGGAGTACAGATCGGCGGCCGTGGCCCTCAAGCGTGCGATTGCCGCTGCTAAGGCCAAGGCCTGGGATGAGCTCCTGCTCACCCTCCGTGAGGATCCGTGGGGACGCCCGTATAAGGCGGTGCTTGGGAAGCTCCGCCCCTGGGCGTCCCCGGTCACGGAGCGGTTAGACCCGGAACTTCTGGGGCGCGTAGTGGATACCCTCTTCCCCCTGAGTGAGGGGGGGAGGGAACGCGCCCCGGGTCCGGCCATTGAATGGTCGGACGAATTCCGGGTCACCGAGTGGGAGCTGTACCAGGCCGTCCGGGAGCTCCGGGCCAGGGGCAAGAAGGCCCCTGGCCCCGATGGGGTTCCCGGTGGTATAATGGCCTTAGCTATGGAGGTCCTCGCCCCGGCGTTCAGGAGCGTCATGGACGCGAGCCTGCGCCGGGGAGTCTTCCCCACGGTGTGGAAAGAGGCGTGCCTGGTTCTCCTCCAAAAGGAGGGGAAACCCGCAGAGTCTCCCTCTGCATACCGGCCGGTTTGCTTACTCGACGAGGCGGGCAAGATATTCGAAAGGATAATTGCCGCCCGCCTCGTCGAGCATCTGTCGCGGGGTGGTCCCGACCTGAGCGACAGCCAGTATGGGTTCCGGAGGGGGCGCTCCACTATAGACGCCCTGGAGCGTCTGCGCCTCCTCCGTGAGCGGGCTGTCGCTCGGGGCAGGGTGTTGATTGCGGTGTCGTTAGACATATCTAACGCCTTCAACGCCCTGCCCTGGTCGGAGATAATGGGGGCGCTGGACTATTTCCAGGTGCCCCCTTATCTCCGGGAGGTGGTCGGCGACTATCTCCGCGACAGAGAGGTGGTATTTACCGGCCGGTATGGTATTGTGCACTCGAGGGAGACGCACCGCGGCGTTCCACAGGGGTCGGTCCTCGGACCGCTCCTGTGGAACTTGGCGTACGACGCGGTGCTGCGGGTTGTCCTCCCCCCGGATACGGGTGTCATCTGCTATGCGGATGACACCCTGGTTTATGCCGAGGGGGAGGATTGGAGGAGGACCAGGCACCTCGGAGAGGCCGCCCTGGACTGCGTGATCGGGCGAATCCGGAGAATGGGGTTGACCGTGGCCGCCACAAAAACCGAGGCGATTTGGTTGTATTCGCCTCGGGTGTGGCGGCTACCCCGTGGTCAAGATCTCCGGATTCGTGTCGCTGAAACCTCCGTCGCGATCGGGCCCAGGATGAGGTACCTGGGCCTGATCATAGACGGCCGCTGGCGATTTGATGGACACTTCGAGCTCCTCGCCCCCCGACTAGAGAGGACGGCAGCCGCATTGGCGCGGCTGCTGCCGAATGTCGGGGGGCCGGATTTGAAAGTACGCCGCCTCTATGTGGAGGTGGTGCGGTCTATAGCCCTGTATGGGGCCCCCGTATGGCACCGCTCGCTCGAGGCCAGCACGCCTAGCCGCAAACTCTTCGAAAGAGTGCGGCGGCGGCTGGCCTTGCGGGTCATACGGGGGTACCGCACCATCTCCACCGAGGCGGCGGGACTCCTCGCCGTGATTCCACCCTTCACTGTGGTGGCGGCGGAGCGGGCGAAGCTATACCACATCGCCCGCTCCTTCCGCCGCCCGCCGGGGGTGGAACTCACGCGCGAGGAGGAGGAGGAGCTCGAGGGCCAGAATCGCCAGGCCCGGACGGAAAGTTTATCGGAGTGGAGGGCGTTGCTAACGCCCTCCACACGTCCGATTGTCCGGGCCCTCCTGCCCATATTTTACATATGGTGCGGGAGGCGGGGAAGGTTGACCTTCCGCCTCACGCAGGTGCTCTCCGGCCACGGTTGCTTCGGAGAGTACCTGCATAGAATGGGGCGGGAGCCGACTACGCAGTGCCACCACTGCGACGAGGATGTGGACACGGCGCGGCACACCTTAGAGGAGTGCCCGGCCTGGGCCGAGCCGCGCCGTGTCCTTAGACACGCAGTGGGCGGGTGGGACCTCTCGCTGCCGACCGTGGTCGACCACATGGTCGACAGCGAGGGGTCGTGGAATGCGGTGGCCTCCTTCTGTGAGGTAGTAATGACCCAGAAGGAGGCCGCCGAGCGGGCCCGGGAGCGGGACCCGGGCTCCGCGAGGAGGGTGTGGGCGCGGGGACGACCCCCGCGCCGACGTGTGCCCCCCCGGATGGGGGCGGAGAGGGTAGGGAGGGCGCGGGGGTCTCCCCCGCGTCAACGTGTGCCCCCGGTTGTGGGGGGCGGAGTGGGGCTGGCGCGGGGAGTCTCCCCGCGCCCTGTTATGCCCCCACAACTGGGGGCGGTGAACTCGGGGGCCCGGGGTGTGAGCTGACCCGGGCCCCCGGGGGGGAGCATAGCTCCCCCCGTGATAGGCCGGCACCCCCCGGGTTAGTTTCCCGGTGTAGGGGGGTGTCGGTCCGTCCCTCCCCGATTGGGGAGGGGGATCCGTGGGGGGTACTGGGTGAGGAAGGGTCGGGGCGTGCCGGATCACGCCTCCGACGGCCCTTCCTTCCGGTGGCGGCGTCTTCTTGCCCCGGCCGGGGCTGGTTCCTTCGGGATACCGGCCCCGAGCGGGACACGAAGACTCCGGGAGCTGTGGGTGGACCGAGCTGGGGCTCGGGAAGCCCAATCCGAAGGCTCCAGGGATGGGGACACCGGGCGGGTCCCTCCGCCCGGGGTCTTATAGCGTAGGCAGTGGGGGAGGCTAACCCCCTCCCCCGGGGTGGCATGTATTAGCTGGGAGGTGTCCTGTTGAGTACTCGCGTGATCCAGGCACCTCCCATGTAGCTTAGGTGGGCGTGAGGTTTTAGTGGGTAGTCTCCGGGGGCTCCACCCCCCGGAGAGAATCCCACATAACCCCGGCTTCCCCCAGGGAGCCGGGGTATGTATAAAACATTTCCTCACGATAAAAAAAAAAAAAAAAAAGGGTTAGGGTTAGGGTTAGGGTTAGGGTTAGGGTTAGGGTTAGGGTTAGGGTTAGGGTTAGGGTTAGGGTTAGGGTTAGGGTTAGGGTTAGGGTTAGGGTTAGGGTTAGGGTTAGGGTTAGGGTTAGGGTTAGGGTTAGGGTTAGGGTTAGGGTTAGGGTTAGGGTTAGGGTTAGGGTTAGGGTTAGGGTTAGGGTTAGGGTTAGGGTTAGGGTTAGGGTTAGGGTTAGGGTTAGGGTTAGGGTTAGGGTTAGGGTTAGGGTTAGGGTTAGGGTTAGGGTTAGGGTTAGGGTTAGGGTTAGGGTTAGGGTTAGGGTTAGGGTTAGGGTTAGGGTTAGGGTTAGGGTTAGGGTTAGGGTTAGGGTTAGGGTTAGGGTTAGGGTTAGGGTTAGGGTTAGGGTTAGGGTTAGGGTTAGGGTTAGGGTTAGGGTTAGGGTTAGGGTTAGGGTTAGGGTTAGGGTTAGGGTTAGGGTTAGGGTTAGGGTTAGGGTTAGGGTTAGGGTTAGGGTTAGGGTTAGGGTTAGGGTTAGGGTTAGGGTTAGGGTTAGGGTTAGGGTTAGGGTTAGGGTTAGGGTTAGGGTTAGGGTTAGGGTTAGGGTTAGGGTTAGGGTTAGGGTTAGGGTTAGGGTTAGGGTTAGGGTTAGGGTTAGGGTTAGGGTTAGGGTTAGGGTTAGGGTTAGGGTTAGGGTTAGGGTTAGGGTTAGGGTTAGGGTTAGGGTTAGGGTTAGGGTTAGGGTTAGGGTTAGGGTTAGGGTTAGGGTTAGGGTTAGGGTTAGGGTTAGGGTTAGGGTTAGGGTTAGGGTTAGGGTTAGGGTTAGGGTTAGGGTTAGGGTTAGGGTTAGGGTTAGGGTTAGGGTTAGGGTTAGGGTTAGGGTTAGGGTTAGGGTTAGGGTTAGGGTTAGGGTTAGGGTTAGGGTTAGGGTTAGGGTTAGGGTTAGGGTTAGGGTTAGGGTTAGGGTTAGGGTTAGGGTTAGGGTTAGGGTTAGGGTTAGGGTTAGGGTTAGGGTTAGGGTTAGGGTTAGGGTTAGGGTTAGGGTTAGGGTTAGGGTTAGGGTTAGGGTTAGGGTTAGGGTGAGATCGAATCGAGTTACCACTCAGTGCGCATACCAGCTGAGTAACTTTCGGAATTTTGAACTTCGAGTTTAGACTACGAACGCTTTTCATTCTTTGAGTTACCAAGTTAAAAGAGAAAGAAAATAACCGCAAGTTATCGCGTTTAGGCTGAAAAGCCCCCCTCTGTATAAGGGCGGACACCGCGGTATTATTTCGGTAGAATTACGATTAAATCTACGATAAAACGGGCGAAATAAAAATAAAGTAAATTCGGTGCGCAGAAATAGAATAATCTCACGCGATCGCAATAAAGACGTGCGGTGAATATATGTATGCTCCGATGCATACAGTGAGAAAGACAGAGTGAGAATAATACACAGTTTTAGTGAAAGACAAGGACGAAAAGAGAAAGGGAGAGAGAGTTCGCAAGGGGTCGGTCAAAAAAACCACAAGGTAGGAAAAAGACTCAGTACTATCGCAGGTTTAAAGCAAAGGAACAGATCCCCCTCGAATAAAATCTTTTTTAAAAAACTTTATGAATTAGGCCAATTGCGAAAAATCATAGTAGGCCCCTGAAATTCGAGATCTGGGTATTTCCGAGGAAGGCCTACAAGTGACGCAAAAAGCGGAGAAGTCTTCTCCCCCCTGAAATAAATTTTCCAATCTAACCATCCGTTTCCGAGATATCGCGAAGGGGAGGGGGATTTTGGGAAGTGATTCAGGGCCGTGCACTGCTAAAAGAACACCGAAGCCAAGACGGATAGATCGAGCCCAGTAACGCCTCAATCGAACAAACTTCAGGTTTAGTGTATATAGGGTGACCGAAAAGTAAATTAGAAAAATAATAAAATCCGAGTACGTGGTCCCCTTTGGTGCCGGGTATCGGGTAGTAGGTGTGGGGGGGGGTTTAAAGAAACCCCGTGATTGCGACACGAATCGCCTACCCCCACTACTTTACCAAAAAACCACTTTTACGGACAAAAGGACACGTTTTTTGGGAAAATTTGCTATAGGCCGCGGAACAAGGAGTCAAAGGGCTATACGCTAAAGAAAGGAAAAGTGGGGGTTTATTATAGAAAAACCCCCACTTCCCTCTTGAGGTTTCCTAAAAATACCAGGCGAACATGTAGTATAGACAGGTGCCGGGTAGAATAGGACGATAAATGAGAAAAGGATAGGAAGAACAAACGACATACCGAATATAAAAGAGGGAAAAGGTAGTCTACCGATTAGGGGAATAGCGAAAAATAATAGGATCGGAACGAAATTTAAAAGATAGGTATTTCCGAGGACGGGCATCAACCAGGGGCGGAAGTGGAGAAGTCTTCTCCCCCCTGAAAACGATTTTCGAAAATTCCCCCCCGGTTTCGAGAAAACAAGGAGAAGGGGTAAACGTTTAGGACCTATCGAGATAGAAAATAAAGAATAGAAAACAGGAAGCCGAGACCTATCCAACGAGCCGTTGCACGAAGGAATCGGACCAAGTAGAGTTTAGAGTTATATAGGGTGTCCAAGAAATAACCGAAGAAAAAATAGCAAACCGAGGGCGTGGCCCCCTTCGAAATCGGATTTTTGGAAATAGGTAGGGGGAGGGGTTTAAAGAAACCCCGTCGTGGGGAAAAAACCCGGCTACCCCCACTATTTTCCGAGAAAAACGCCTTTTGCACAAGAAGGAACCGTTTTTTGGAAAAATTTTTCACAGGCCGCGTTCCACATGCACAAAGGGCTGTACAATAGGAAAAGGAAAAGGGGGGGTTAATAATCCAAAAAACCTCACTTCTCTCTTGAGACAATCCAGAAAACAAAAAATATCAGCACCCCGAGTAGCCAGGAAAACGGAATAAATTATTCACAGGAAGATAACCTGTAAATAAAAATTCTCCGTTTACGAATTCTCCAAAAAAAATACGAAAAGTTAGATAAAACATTTAGTATAGGAATAATATATAGAATAACCATATGTATAGGAGCAGTATATAGATAATTACCTTTAAGGCGTACTTAATTAGTTAAGCTAGATTTAAGTAGGCTGTAGGATAAGCGAAGATTAGGCTAGACTAGAAAAGTATACTATATTATAGTTTATTAGGAACTTAGTCAATCTAGATTTAAGTAGGCTGTAGGACAAGCGAAGATTAGGCTAGACTAGGAAAGTATATTATATAATAGTTTATTATAAGGATTAAATATAAAGACGTAGCGAGCGTCAGAATTAGAGGTACAAAATCAAATGATATTAGACTCCCTAGCGTTAAGCAGAACTTAGAATACACGAATCTACAACGATTATTGTATATGAACAAAATATATTTAGACAAATACCTTAATTCTGTATCTATTTTCAAATAACCTTCCTTCCCCAAAACAATACCTACTCCCGAAAAACAATATCTACTGCTATTGAAAAAACAATAACTACTCTTGGAAAACATAATTAATAAACAAATAGATAAAACTAAACTTAAAACTACATTGAATAAAATAGATAAATGAATCAATCAACAAATACAAGCAGACCACAATTCTCAAATTCTATTTGAAAACCGTTATTAATAAATAATAAATAAATAAATAATACATATCTCAAACTCTCAATATTATAATTAACCTCACTGCTCTATTGCATACTTCCATTCCAAGTCAAGAAATCTATATTTTCACTTCTCTGTTACTTTAAACTTAAAACTAAAATGAATAAAATAGACAAATGAATCAATCAATAAATACAAGCATAAATAACTAAGAACAGACACAGAAAATAGATAGAAAAATAGAATAAAATATAATTTTATAATAAACAATAGTATAAATTAGAATAAATAACTAAGAGAATAATAATAAATAAATTAACATACCAAATAAACAAGACAGATGATAAAAGTAGAGGTACACTAACAAATAGTTTTTCCACTAGTAAATAGATATTAAATAAATACTTACCGGAAACATATAGAACTACATAAGAAAATATATATAAAGATAGATCTGCGAATATAGACATATAAGAATAGAATACAAATAAATAAATAAACACATATATATATATAGCTATGGATACTCATAAATAAATAAATTAAGAAATAGTCACTTACCTGCAGAAAGAAAGAGCGGAAAAAGCATTACAATCCACTAGGATAAACTCGAGCAATAGAATTTAGAATTCAACCAACCTGAAAATAAAAGATAAAGATAAAGTTTAAGATAAAATAAAGTTAAAATAAAAAATTAGAATCTAAAGTTAAAAAATTTAATACAACAAGAGTAGGAAATAAACAAGAGCATCAGAAAAGAAATAATCAAACAAACCTAGTAGACAAAAGCTAAAAAAGCTGAAATAATAAAAAAAAAAAAAGGTAGACTCTGTAATAAAAAGATAGTAGATTCCGATAACAAAGTTAAAATAAAAGGCACTAGTATTACTGCACACCTACCCAGTTACTGCACACTTATCCAGTTAGGAAAAATAACCAGCTAGAAGCTCCTATAAAACAATAAGCGTGTTATCATAAATAGGAAAGGAAAAGGCTTAAATCAGGGAAAATTATCTGAAAAGTAGAATAAAAAATTCTAACATAAGATAGCGGCGCGGGGAAAGACGAACAGAAGTAAACCAGTGGGAAACAAAAAACCAAAAGGAAGAGAGAGCTCACATAACGAAGAGACAACCTAGGTAGGACACGGGGAGAGCAAGGGGGGGGGGGGTAGAAACGTTACATAGTGAGACAACCGACCGACCCCGAGCGACGAAGAGGGAAGGACAAATAGAAAGAGACAAACGCGCTCAGGCGCGAAACAGAGGACGATATAACCGCCACGACAACTGACAATCACATACGGGCAAAACATCGACACACTCACAATCATAAACACACCCATTGGCACACACACATTCAACCCAAGCCGACATAGACTACAGAACAGAACAGACAGAGCACAATCAGAACAGACAGAGCACAATCAGATACAACGGATAGAAAAGAAGGAAAGAAGATGGAAGAAGAAGAACAATGGTTAACACCAACTCAACCCATAGAGAGGAGAGAAAAAGAAAATATATTCAAAAGAAGCGGAAAAACAAAACGCAGTGGGGAAAAAGAAAGATCAAAGAGAGTAAGGGAGGAAGAAAAATATGATGAGACCGACTCAGAGTCTCAACTTTCGGACATCATCATACTGGGAAATACAACAATAAAAAAGAAAAAGACAGAAGACCCGCTAAACTCTTCCGCCCTATCAAGTAAAGGAAACTTGAAAGACAGAGAAAAAGAAAAAGATAAGGGAACAGAAGAAAGAGAAAAAGAGAAAGAAGAAGAGGAGGATGTCCTCATGTTGATTGGCGAACTAACAACCCTCCTAAAGAAAACTAAAAACTCAACAAGGGAGGTAAAAACATATTGTGTCGACCCTCTCATGGAAGTCAAGAGTTTCACTAAAATGCATGCGGCACAAGCGGATAGGCAGCTTGAAGCAGCGATTACCAGACTAAAAAATATCGAGCTCATAATCGAGAATAAAAATTTAAAAAACAGCTTTATGCATAGGGATATGGGCACTCAATGTTCCCTGATAAGACCTGGCATGAATAAAGGAACCCAAATACTCGGTAAAAACAGAGCAGAAGCAACAGAGGCAACGAGAAAAATCTTGACGTACGAGAGCGAAATAGAAGATGCTTTAGAGGGAAAGAGCAGTACGGAAAATCAGGAAGCCGAATGGACAACGGTAGAAAACAGAAGAAAAGCAGAAGAAAAGAAGAATATTAAGAAGAGGAAAAAAGAAGAGGCGGCGGAAGCCGAAAGAAGAAAAATAGAACAAGATAAGGAAAGAGAAAAAGAAAAGGAAAGGGAGAGAAGAAACAGACCCCCACCACCTCCGAAATCAGAAGCCATCATCATAAAAACTTCCGAGACTAGAACCTTTGCAGACCTGTTCAAGCAGTTAAAAACCAACGCAGGAGAGAACATGAAGGGAATACACACGGTCAGGAAGTCCAGAGGGGGGGACATCGTGATCGAGATGGAAAGAGGAACGAACGGAGGAGCGTTAGAAAAATTCGCTAAAGATACTTTAGGAGAGGAGTGTAAAATTAAAAGAATGGCCCCTAAAGTAATCTACGAAATAAAAGATTTAGACCCAACGATAGACAGGGAAGAGCTGAAAGACGAGCTAGCAAGGATATTAAATCGACAAAAAGAAGAAATTGAAATAAAGACAATGAGATTCGGGTACGGGGGGACGAAAACTGCAATAGTAACCCTCCCGGCTAGCGAATTGGAAAATCTAGGGCAAGAGAATAAACTTAAAATAGGTTTCACGAA